>NC_056557.1:19472441-19487941 GCF_013358625.1 Macadamia integrifolia
CCCCCCCCCCCCCAAAAAAAGGCCTCCTATTAACTTCTTTTCCAACAGTAACTCTCTTATAACATTAGAGAATAGCTCTTTTTCTCTGACTTTCCTGCATCAATCTGGTTCATAGATTGAACCCAGTTTCCTTTTGTCATTAATAGGTTAGCTGCAGAATGCCATTGGCAAGGTTTGATTCAATGCAATTTTCTTAATTAGCAACATTGATTGACCAAGTTTGGAACTTGGAAGCTTGTTTTTAGTTTCTCAGTAACAGCATCTTACATCATCTTGCATGGGAAAAGGACAAGAAAGGAAGGGACATCTAATTTTTCTGTTCTTAATTGGATGGGGATTTATTGAAGTTTGTCCATGGATATGGTGGATGATTGTGGTAGTGTTAGTAGGGTTATTTCCAGTATGTGTGTTTAGTTTTTCTCTAGTGCGGAATCTTTTTGTCACCAAAATGGTGAAGTGAGAAGGTTATTTCCAATATGTGTGGTTATTTTTTCTGTAGAAAGGCATCTTGATGTCGCAAAATGGTGAAGTGACAAGTTGTGACTTTCTTTGGGTTCCCCTTATTCTCAAAAGTTATATAATTAGGTTTAAAAATTGATTCAAAGTTACTTGTCCTTATGTCATTATGAATATCTTCACATTATATGATTAGGCATGTTAAATTACTAGATTTACACTCATTGGTAAAAAATGTGTTAGTTTCTAAGGGCAAAAAATTAAGGTTACGATTTCTTAATATGAATTATGTGCCATTTCTGGAAATGGTCTGACGGGATTTCTTAAAACCAAATGTGTGCCCATTTTTTTAAGGTGCTAGCAAGAGAAATCATTTCTAATTTATTTAGAAATCATTTTTTATTTTTTGCGTATGATTGCAAGAGACTGCATCTAATTTCTTAGAATATGAAATAAATTTTCTTTGTATCGAACACCACATTTGCAGCCATGTTTCTTAACCTTCTAACCTATGTTTCCTTTGTAGGTCAATTGGCAACCATATGCAACACTTGCGAGTGCTCCTCTTGTTGGTCTTATAGGATCATATATAGGTTTGGCTCGCACATGGCTAATTCATTTCAATGTGGTTGAGATGCATCTCCCACATCGATGTTTGCGTCAATTTGGACTAGAACAAAATGTGCCTCAAAGTGTCGCTAGATGGCAGCGTCACACGGTGGCTAGGCTAGGCATAGATTATGAGGATTTATTTCAATGAGAGGTGAGTGAGTGGACATACTTCAATGACTCCTTTGAAATAGTTAATGCTCCCCCAGAGTCGAACCCAGGAATTACACAATCAGATTACCTTAAGTGGTATCTAAGGGTCAGCCATGTTAGGATTCATCCTCCTCATGAAGTTGACAACCAACGCCCCAATGAGTATAGGTTGAAAGGTTATGGAGATAGTGAAGCATTGGACTTGGTAGGTTAACAATTTTGAATGAATTAAAGAGTTGTTCATTGCCTTTAGCGAATTGTCTTAGAACACTGAATTGTTCAATATTTCATATTTGTCTATTAATATTTTTTTCATCATCAGCATCGTCTTATCCATCGGGTCAGCTCCAACCTCTATTGGAGCCACTTTTAATTGATGATGTAGGTGTGCAGATCCACGAGTTGGTAGACATGTTAGCCAAGGAAGGTTATGATGATTCATGTCCTAATACATAAGTGAAACACATTGACAATCCTCTGCCCACAACGATCGAAGGTATTTCTTCAACAACTGAATTTGAAAAGTACAATGGATCTGATGAATCAGTCTCAAATAGTGACAGTAGTACATATTCCACTCGTAGTCCACAAGCACATCCACAATCAATGGATGAGAATGTGGCAGTGTCTGTAGGCAATGATCATTGCTTTCAACATTCTATTGTCCCCACTCACATTACATCTGGTGCGGTTTCCAGTTCAGCTTTTGTGGATACTACTAACCACATTGAGATTAGGAACATAGAATCAGATACTAGTCAAATTAGGCATGTTTAGATTAGTGTGTCCTCTAGAGGTTCGTTGTCGAACTCAGTTGTGGAATGTCAAAATACAACATTGCTTGTCCCTACGTTGGAACAACAAATTATTTATCCATTGGGAGTGGGTTCACCTGATATGGACAAATCCGTACAACAAACAGTCTCTATAGGGGCCATGACAGATGTGATAAAACATTCGATGGGCACACGAAATGTGGCAAAGAAACTTGTTGTACGTAAGAAGGCATGGTGGAGATACTAGTTTACCATGATGGTTTTATTTTTTTGTGAATGACTACAAGGTGGTGTTTTTTGTTTTGGATTGACCTAAGATGGCCAGTGAAAAAATGTTGCATCATTTAGTGGTTGTAAAAAAATGTGGTATGGTAAACAAGGTAGTGTCTTTTATTTTGGTTATTTTTATATTATGATTCATAATGCCAACTGTTATAACATGTCAAACTAGACAAATTTGAAACCTAGTTCTTTTTTTTTTTATTGTATGTCTGGTGGTTTTAGAAACTATGACTCTGTCATTTGTATATCACGAAGGGTGATGACTTATTATTTTAATATCTCATGTTTATTGAAACTACATTACATCATAATTCTTCAAACTATCTCTGGCTAGATAGTTAAATCCTTTGGAAAAATATATATATCTGGTGCTTAAGGGGGTGTTTGGTTTGGTAAATCCTCAGGATGACATTCTTTAGCATGATAATTCTTAATTTTTTGAGTTGTTTGGTTCCACTATGATGACTCTCATAAGAGAGGCACCTACTTCCAATGAATGACTATATTACAAAGGTGGAGGGAAACTTTTAGTTTATGTCAACACTAAAACTCAGATTTGAGCAACCATCTTCACCCTTACTATAAAAGGGGAAAGTGGGAAGATGTTCTCTATGGAGGCCACTAGACCCATGCTAATGTGAAGAAACTGCTCTGGTTCGATACCCTCTCACACTGAGAGTCCACCGCCGGTGACTGGTAAGCTCTCTCTTTCTCTCTCTCACTCACACACACTTTCTCGTTTTCTCTGCCTACCGCTCTCTATTTTGATTTCATGGAGTTGTATGGTTAGGTTTTTAAAACCAAAATCTACTGCTCTCTCTCTCTCTCTCTCTCTCTCTCTCTCTCTCTCTCTCTCTCTCTCTCTCTCTCTCTCTCTCTCTCTCTACAGCTCTCTAATTTGTTTTCATCGAGTTGTTAGGTTAGGTTTTTAAAACTAGAATCTATCGCTCTATTTTGTGTTGTAAGTTTATTTTTAGGTTTTTTTAACTCAAATCTCATATACTCTATTCATGGAAATGTATCAGTGGTGATCGAAGTGCTTGGGTTTGTTCTCTAGTTCGCCTGCCCTTCCACCGACTCTGCAAAATTGGATTTGGTATTCGGAGTTGTAAGGTTAGGTTTTTAAAACCAGAATCTGTCGCTCTCTATTTTGTGTTGTAAGTTAATTTTTAGGTTTTTTAACTCAAATCTTATATGCACTGTTCATGGATATATAGCACTAGTGATCGAAGTGCTTGGATTAGTTTAGTTTACCTGCCCTCCCATCGACTTTGCAAAATTGGATTTGGTATTCTCCTCCTCCTCTCTCTCCCTCTTTCTAGCTTTCTTTGAATGTCGCTCTCTATTTGGGGAAGATGGGTCAATTGGCTTTCTCTACCTTTCTCTAACCCATGAATTACTGACCAGTTGCATATGTTCCCTTTAACCTTATGCATTTTGCCTTAATCACATGGCAACTTCACCATCGCCTATGTTTTGCTTCTATATTTTCTATTGCTGGATATCGATAATTGCTTGCACCTACATTTTAGACGTAGCTTGATTCCTTCCATTACTCTGTTCTATGTTATTGTTTTGGATGATGAAATCTCTGGTTTCAATTCTTTTCTCATTTTGTCCTTGTAAAACAGAATTGAAAGTGAGGTCCTTTTTCCTTGGTTTATTGTTTCAAAGCATATGGTCATTATGAGTTTGATATGATAAAAAGAATGGAATTGGAAATCATGCTACTGCAATTCACAACCTGGAGGACTGCCACCTACCACATTATTGGACGTGGACAATTGCCACTTATTGTTCAAGACACTACTAAATCCATAACAGAGGCTTCCATCCCCTTTATCCGTATATTTCTTATGTGAGGCTTCTGATATTAATATCCCCTTTTTCATATGTTGTGAAGTGTGAACAGCTTGAACACTATTGCTGCCTTTGAAGTTTTTCTACTGGTTTCTAATAAATACATAAACAATCTATCCATTGTTTATTATACTCTTCATTCTAACAGCTGTATGTTCCTTAAATCCTCGAGGATCAACTTCATGTTAGCCAATCTATTGCCATTTGCAAAAAAACTTATGTACTGAGATTGACGCACTTCCATGAGTTGTGTTTTGGTAAAAAATTGTGTGCTAAACGATTCTTCATGCAACATAAGGAATTGGCTCCCATCTTCATGAATGCCAAATCCAATAGGTTTGGGACAATGCATTTTTCATTAGTTCTGTGTTTGGTAATCATGCCCATGAAAGAACTGAATTTTTTTTTTAGTAATATAAATTAATGAAAGCTAAACTGCGTCTTATTTTGTAATTCAATGGATTATTTGATGCTATATCAGAGTCCAATTGCTCACTTCTTTCAACAGGGTTCAAGTACAACACCAAGGACACCTTAAACTGTGTGTTTTATTATTTGAACCAATATGTCTTATGTTCCCTTTGGTTGTAGAGAATTTGAGCAGCAGAGGGAGCATAGGGAGAAGGGGTTTTGGATGTTGACCAAGCAGAATATTCATGATCCAGTTCAAAAGTTAGCAGCTTCCACAGAGATGACCAATGATCAGGTAGATTAGGTTTTACGGTTGTTTTGGGCTCCTGTTGTTGATTGGTGTTTTCATAATAATCAACTAAGCTATTAGATATGAACCTATGGTACATTTTCCATGGAACACCACCCCATGGTACACACCTTAACACAGATGAAGAAGTAAACCACAAATAATGTTTCCACTTAAAAATAGGCTGATTTTTTCCTATCTTGTAGCTGGAAAATACTGTAGAAAATGAAGCCTGAAGATATGAAAAAAGGTGGAAGGAGAGTTAATCCTCAAAAAGATGTTCACAGTTTGAAACAGAATCCTTCATGTAGTTTATATCTTGTAACAAGCTTCATGAGAGTTCATCATAATTAAATGTGGTACATAATAACTCTTCTGGTGTAACAGATCATATGCTGGAACTCCTTTGTAGATCTTAATATTTTTTTACTGATGCAACTGCCTTGTCTTTTGCCATATCATGCTTGACTTTTAAGATATATCATGTCAAAGGTCTTTGAAACAGGTTGATGTGAGAATTAGATTCAAGTAAGAATTTGGAGAAC
Organism: Macadamia integrifolia; assembly: GCF_013358625.1. Lineage (NCBI taxonomy): Eukaryota > Viridiplantae > Streptophyta > Magnoliopsida > Proteales > Proteaceae > Macadamia > Macadamia integrifolia. The sequence continues at coordinate 19,477,823 of NC_056557.1, forward strand.
TTCCTTCATTTGAGGATGATGTGGAATTGACTGAATATCATGCAGACTCAGATGTGGGAATACTCATCTAACTCGTCAGAAAGAATTTATGCCGAAAAGCATAATACATCAAGCATGCATCAAATTGATGACCATATTCAAACCAAGTGAGAGAGTACTGAAAGCAGTGTGAAATATAGCAACATGAATGCAGAATAGGAGGGAGGCTCTATGTAGTCTGTATGATCTACATTTTGTTAATTCATCTGCCAGGAGGATTCTGACAAGTTAATATTATCTCTAGGATATGGTTCATGGCACCACCTTTATTTATTTATTTATTGTTACCGATGTTACAACTCAAATGGAGGTAGCCATGAAGTATTCTTACTCATAACATTGGAATATGGCATGCATCACTGGGATGGATATCAGACACCATTATTCACCCACGGACCACAGAGAGAGTCAAACCTGGATCCTTCCGGTTTTCTTTTTAATTTACAAATTTTAGCCTATTTTATTCTTATTAAATTATATCCTGTTGATCTATAATTTCATACTCCATTGCTAATCTTTATTCCATAGTATTATTAATTCAGTTTAGTTTCTGTTAAATTGTTCCCGGAATCCCACCTTTACAAATCCTATTCCCTTAAAACCTCTATTATAGGAGTTTTGCATTGTCGAGTTTGCATTAGAGGAGCCTTGGAGGTTTGCTCTTCTGATCAGGCTAATCAGTTCTGTGAGATGGGGCTCCTCTACTGCACAAGAGGAGCCAACTTTCAATCCAATGAAAGCCAACTTTCAATCTAACTGGATAAAATAAAAGATTAAACATGTCACTGATTTTTTGTTTAACTACTCTTTTATTTCTTTTATAGACATTCACTCTATCTTGGATTCAGAGAGTCTACTGGTGATGCCGTCCGATGAAATAAGTTTCTTGATTTTATTGGATGATGTGCATATAACAACAATTAGAAAACATGATATAAGTGAACAATCTCTCTCTCTCTCTCTCTCAACGTGATAGAACACATGAAACTTCAATTTAATATTAATTGCTCATGTTCTCACGTGCAAATAGGATTCCTTACTAGTGTATATATATATGAATCTGTAAATATGGGTATTATTTTAACTAAAATATTTTTTTTGTTAAGGTCGTAATGCGTTCAATGTTTCATGATCCCAATATTCCAAGTACTGGTAAACTCATGCCTATGACCTTCCCTCATTATACAATTGCTATCCAACCGCCAACTATCCGATTTGTAATTTTAAAGCTTTTCAGCACTCTATGAATTGTTTCCCTTCAAATGACTGATCAAACTGCCAGTTTGCTGGAGCTACACAGTAAGATGTAACTGTCCTTCCACTGTCTGTTGTCACCTCGATAGATAGCGGTTGCCTTCCAAGGTTCAAGTTACATGCCAATTTTGGCCCCAGTTCCTTCCCATTAAAATCCACCGGTATTAGATCCATTTACGTTCATTGCAACCACCTTGCCATCCAGCTCAACATTGGTCATTACGACTTGATAGAAGAAGGAACTTCCACTGATTGTGAATCTCAATCCTCCATTCCTCACACAGTTCACCCTACATACAACATAATTCCCTATTTAGTTGCAGAAATTGAACCATAAAGATTTGACACAGGATCGGCTAGAGGGCTACAAGTATGCGGTCTGTACAACATTGAGGAAATATAGTGGAAAGTCAACTTCTTCCCCTACCCATTGCTTAGTTGCTAATTTGTTGCAGAGGATGGCAATGAAGTCCACCTGTTCTTGGTCAGAGTTGCAAAGCCTAAAGCCCAGATAGGCTAGCTTAGACTGAGAGGACCACGTTGATCAGAAGTTAGTTCAGGCCTAGGTTCCCCTGATTTCAGCTTGGCCCTGCCTAGCCACATTACCCATATGCATATATATATCATGTAACCTTCTGTATTCAGTGGTTCTAATGGAAAATAAATTATACTCTGTGATCACATATTTCAACCCACTGGAACCAAGGAAAAATGAAAGACACACTTACCCATGCCTATATATTATTGAAAAAAGTCCAAACTTAACAAGGGCTTTAGTTGCCCAAACATATCAAATAAGCAGATCACTAAATTTCCTTGGTAACATCAATTTTCATTTTTGAAACATTTTCAAAATGCGGTGTACACTTGCAGCAACAAGGCAGTAAACACTATTAAATATTTGAACTAGGCGTAGGGTGTTTTGCATCAATGCAATGTAACGCCAGTGTTTCTCATGTGCAAACTCCAGTGCTACAACTTTGTCAATATTGACCAGCAGATTACTATAATGCCACTTGTCATCCATATGAGCCATATAATGCATCCACGTGTTACAGAGGATCTCTCTCACACACACACACACACAAGGAAACATTGTTGGAAACAAGATCAACCAACACCTCATTGCTGAATATTTATAATGTTGCCATTATAAGTGTTGTCCTTCAACTAACACTCACTATTTATAATATTGTCGTCAAAAGTGCTAATGATCAACCAAAACCTTGGTAAAGAGTTTACAGGCACAATGGTTTGTACACCTGATTCAGTACTATTTGTGCAAATGCAATACATATGCCAAAAAGATCAACCAACATCGCATGGGAATGCCTATATAACAAGTAGTTCATTGCAAAGATGATTAACTACCAGGGTTGAATTCCTTCAAGTCCATCGAAGCAATTTCCCAAAAAAAAAAAAAACAAAAAAACAAAAAAAGGCTCTTGGTTCAACCTGCAAAATGAACTTTAATGTCAACTTCATCATTAAAGATGTGTTCTTGAAGATTTCATATGATGATCTATTATTTCATCTCAAAACATCTTATGAATCTATAGGACAAAGAACTTCACCTAGCATGAGATCATTAAATACTCCATCCATGATCCATCTAGTCTCTTATATGTTGACAAATAAAATAAAATCATATAAATTATGTAATATGCATACCTCAAAACTCCATGCTCGAAGCATACCCACCACCTGGAAAATTGTCAGTGACTGATTCAACATCAAGAGAAGGATCATCAAGAATCCCATTGAGCCGTTTCATATTTTCACGTTCCTTCTTTATGTTGTTTATAATCTCAACCTCCCGTTCGCAAAGATATGACTTTTGGAGCCGATGTCTCATTATGTCGATCTCATGTTGGGCATTTTCAAGGGCAATTTGTATCTTAACCCTGTTTGGTGGAGCTTCACAGAATGCTTTTGGTTTTGGAGTACTCACTAGATGTGACCTACATCTTTTTCGCAAAACGTTTAGCTCTGTGATTGTATGATTATATTCATCTTTCAAGTGTTGAAGCTTAGAGTCGTATGCTAAAGGTGGTGAAGAAATTGTTGAACCATCGCTGGACGAGATTGAGTTCCCACAACGTACTCAAGCATCCTTAAACAAACATAAGAGTAGAGTGGAATATAAAAACATTGTTGTATATTTAACTCACGAAAACATAAATAATAAACACAGCAAGTCAACACATTATCACAATATATTCACACTCCCCCCTCCCCCAAAAATCAAAAAACCTGGAAAATAAATAAATCATGATATCAATTGTTACAGACATCCATTTTGTTCCTCACCCAAAGATCAATTATCATCATTTGTGTATGTTGCTCTATGTCGAGCATTTGATAATATCATAAAATGATTTGTGCAAAGTTATATGACTTGATTACGTCATCACCAGAGCGACAACATTGGTCAGAGTGATTTTTAAGCTATTTCCTTTCCTTTTTTATTTTTTATTTTTTTAACTTACAACGAGCAAGATGGAGATGGTCGCTGGTCCGTCGAGGTCGCACGTCTGTCGTCACTGGTGATGTCGTAGAAGCCTAATATCTGGTCTCTCAGAGGAAGGAGTCGAAAACCTTAGAATGGAGATGGTCGCTGCTCCGTCGAGGTCGCACGAAAGTGGTCGCTGCCCCGTCGTCGCTGGTCTGTTGACACTGATCGAGGTTGCAGGAAGATCATCGGTCTTTGAGGAATAAACACTAGAATGGAGATGGAAATGAGACCATGTAATAGTTGAAGAGAGCGTGAAAATGTTTGAAAAAACATAAAGTAGAAGATACCCGTGAAGCTAAGCTATATGAATTGATTATGCGATCACCAGAGCAACAACATGGTTGGAGTGATTTTTAAGCTATTTTCTTCCCTTTTTTTTTTTTAACTACTTACAGCAAGTAGGATGGAGATGGTTGATGGTCGCTGGTCCGACTCTAGTGATGTCGTAGAAACCTGGTCGCTTGTATCTCAGGGGAAGATGTCGAAAACCTTAGAATGGAGATGGTCACTGCTCCGTTGAGGTCACACGAAACTCGTCTCTGTCCCGTCATCGCTGATCGAGGTTGTAGGAAGATCTAGGTCTCCAGTAGGATATACCCTAGAATGGAGGTGGAAGTGATGGAAGTGAAGTTGTGTATTGGTTGAAGAGGGTAAGGGGATTTGGGATTTCTCAGATCTGGATCGGGTATGGAAGCGGCAACACCTAATCAGTTTGGTCTTGGATTAGGGTTAAATTGAACCAATTAATACTTATTCAAATTGGATTACCTAAAGATGTGTTTGGTTGTATAATTCGTTGGAGTTTTTTTTTTTTTTATTTGACATAGATTCCATTGAGAGTGGTTTTAATGAATGTTATCTATTTTTGAGTCATTCTGGAAAACTATTTGGTTGCCCATAATTTTGTTATGTATTTCTTCTCTAAAAACTGTTTGGTTGACCTAAATGGAATCGAACATACCTTCACATCCGTTGGTTGACAAATAAATACTTGAAGATAAGATTGCAATTTTTTTCGGCAGATCTAGGGTTTTAATAAATAAAAAATCGCACACCTTCAACCTTCAAGACAATAGAAACCCTCTTCAAAGAAAAAATAGAATTGGATCAACAACTCATAAGTCTCTCTCTCTCTCTCTCTCTCTCTCTCTCTCTCTCTCTCTCTCTCTCTCACACACACACACACACAAAGCCACATGTTGCACATGGATTTTTTACTAGTATATATATAATTTTTTTTTTGATTTAATGTAGTTTTTATTTCTGATTAATGTTTCGAGATGCAAATCATGCAACCGATTCGATTTCCTATCATTCCTTCAAACTCTGACGTTACAGAGACCAATTGTACGATTCGGAAGGCTCCACTTGGGTTTGATTGAATGTGACTTAAGTATATTTCCTCAACTTTACCATATAGTCAGAAGCCTGTGTATACATGTTAGTAACTGGTGCTTCACATGAATACTGTTGTGGTGCTTCACATGAATACTATTGAAGCAATCATGCAAATTTTTCAAAATTTCCATAATGTTGTACCTATACTCATCCTGACAAAGCAAAGCATGCTCCTTTTTCCAAGATTCTATCATGTCAAAGAACCTGCCCAACATTTCAACAATCATTACGATTTGGAAGCAAGTATAATACTTTTTCAAGATGCCCATCATATTGAAGAACACTATTACATAATATGGTGAATTTGAGGATGGACTACCACTACTTACCCTTTGGAATCATTTATATATTCAAGATTCACATCATATTAAAAGTACCACCTATTATTACAATTTGAAGTAGGTATGGAGACTACAAATATACCCATCTGCTTCAACATCCGCTTAGCCATCTTGAAAATGTTGAAGTAACTCTATAATGGCGTCCAGTAGCTCCAAAGCTAGTAATTCCGCTCCGAGTGTGAATCAAGATAAAGGGAAAGAGGAGCTTCGGTTCAAGGATAAAATGCAAGAGCTACTTAATGATCGTGAGAATACGTGCCGTGAAGCAAGAGATTTATGAGTAGAGCTGCCCCTTCGAAAATACCTTTACAAAGCCAAGGATGTGACGACTCTACACGAAAATATTCGAATCCTAATTCGTGAAATTTCAAAAACGCGTATGAGAACTAGGCGTGCCTATTTTGAACACAAAAGGGTTGAATCAAAGAAGATCATACACGACCAACATTTAGAATTGGAAAGTGTTCGTAAGATGGAGAACAATTGTGATGTGACTTCAGAATCATCCGCAATCGATGATGCAATGACGAGCGATGATGCTTACCCTATACTGCAGTAGGAGTTGCAGGCAAGAAAAATTCCATCTATCAAGTTGTTCTATGCATTTCAACTTTCGCCTTATTAAACAAAATCCATGAAAGGGGTTGTGAGGTTAAAATAAATGAATATGAGAAATGTACTACTTTTATGGCATGTTTTCCTTAGGAACATCCATGTTTTAAATTTACAGCTACTCAAATATATTCACTTATTGTTACCAGTTATGGTTTGATTCAAATTCCCAACTCTCTCTATACACATACCAGTCCTCTCATGTCCATGGTGACAGCCTTTGTGCTTCAAGCTGGCACTGGTAAGGTGACCTCAGGTTCCCAAGGAGGAACTGTCGCTTGATGGGTGATTGAAACTGCAACAGGGTACCGGACAACGAATTGCCCATCTTCATCTTTCAAGGATCACAAATTCCTTCAGCCTTTAACTACTGATTTAGTTACTCAATGGTGGCTTCCTATCACCACCATATGAAGAGTAGCTCCTACCTGAACATTCCTCAAGGTTTCCTTGATGTAAGGCAAACAATGAACCATCTTCACTCATCGCTTCGAAGATCATTTTCGTCATTGGTAAAACCAACAGTAAAGTTCCTAATAGTGTTATTTTTTTCTTTGAAGTGTGAAGTTCCCACTAGTGTTCATAGTCATATTGTTCCGAAGTTATGTGATTATAGGTAGCACTGTTGTTTAACTTTATTAATATTTGCTGATCACATTTATATTTGGTGTGCCATCACTATGACTGTACTGCTTCTTTCAACTCATGTTAGAAAGGTTGGATAAAGATGGTAACAACTTGAGATCATTCTGCTCTGTAGTTATTTAATTTGCAGGGAGTAAACTAAGGGGTTTTTTTACCAAAAAAAAAAAACTAAGGGGTTCCTGTATCTAATGGAGAAATTGCAACAATGATTACCAATGACAGCAAATGAAGCTTGCCCTTTGATCCAACTGGGTCTTATGTGCAAGATAAAACCATTCTTTGTTATTATGTTGACGAATTTCTTAACAAAGTGATTGCATAAATATGACGACAATAATTACCCCAAAAACCCATTACCTGATTCTCAATTCACCAAAAAAAAAAAAAAAAAAAGGAGAGAGAGAGGGAGAGAAGCTTCAGGTAAAAAGTTTCATCTTTGGCATTCATCTACTTCTTGCACTCATGATAACAATGATACACTCCAAATTCCTTCTAAGCATTACAATCATGACCATAAGCCTTGCTGACCAAGTTTGGTTCGGCTGGAGGGAAAAACTAAAGCTAAATCAACAGGAAGTTGTTCTCAATATTTAGCAAATCCATTGTGTCTAGAAGCCTTCCTCAAAATGAATGCTATAACTTCTTAGAACAGAGAAATATTTTTTGCCACAGAAAATGCGGCACATAATCCTCAACAGAATCACTAACAATCCAACCAGCAAATAACCTGCACCTTCTCTAATTGGCTACAATCCTTTAAACGACATGCTTTCATAGGTGTCAACATTCCGCGGTTTCTTCACAAGGAAGCTGGTCATTGTCTGAAATCCAAAAAGCATGTACACTCAATGGGAATCCCCAATAGAAATTACCTATCCAAGTTCTACACTCAATATTGTTAATTATATCTTAGACTCGAAAGAGAACATAAAAGGATACCTCTTTATGAAAAAAAGCCTCTTATGAATGTTGTAAGGCCTCTGTCATATGAGAAGTGAACAATTCATGGAGATTTTGCCTGAAGACCACAAAGACTAAATAAAAATTCAGTTGTTAGTCACTTAGCCTAATAAATATGCAACATGCCAACAATGCAAATAGTCTCAATGACAAAACATAAAAGTCATCATATATCTATTCAATGTCCATAGAGATAAAAATGTGTTAATAGCTAATGCAATTAACCAAACAAAAAAACCATAAAACATCCACCTAAAACATTCAGATAGAGAATCAAATATTCAATATTACATCATATTAATATAAGATTCTTCTCAACATATTTTGGGACCTATGAGTGTTCCCTTCAAATAATTATAGTTTTATGTTCTTCGAGAGTGATGTGAGGCCAACAAAAAGTGAAACATGTCTTTCCATCTTGGAAACTGCAACCAAAATTGAGAGATGACTTTAGGCAAAGTACAGTTGACACATAACACAAACTTTTAGTTATTATAAATTTCTATACCAATTAGCTTACCACATTCATAAGAGGCTATATTGCGATCCCCACATCTGCTACAATGTTGGGGTCGCTTCTCCACATCTTGTGATTCTATACGTTGTCTCTTTGGTCGGCCTGCATGCTTACGAGTTCTAGGAGGCCTCACAACAACATATGTGTCCCCAGTGGGTGATTCCAAGGACATATCATGGTTAGGGACAGGATTGATTGGTTCTTCATACGTTTGCACATATGCCTCTTTATGATACACATGTGAAACATAATTCAGGAGTTGTCCATGAATCCTTGCTATCGCTGCAGATGCATGAATACAGGGCAGACCTGTCATCTCCCACGCCATGCAAGAACAAGATCTCAAACTTAAGTCAACTGAGTGTGTACTTGTGTCACCCTTAACTTCAAACCCAGACACTGAAGATCACCTAACGGTAAGCCCCTCAGATTTACGATCTCGTTTCTTTAGAATCTTGTTAATCTTAGGGCCCACATCATATTTCCACTTAATTAATTTTTGCTTACGTTTATACATCATCTCCATCTGTTTCACCCTTATACTGTTCAAGAGTTGCATTATGGGCAGTTCACGTTGCTTCAATATCCATGCATTATATGTCTCTACATAATTGGAGGTCAACTTGTCATAACGATTTCTAGGGAATAGACAATTAGCCCAGTTCTCTGGTCCAGTTGTCATTAACCATATATATGCATCTTCTGAGATACCCCTTATATCACCCCTATGATTGTTAAAGTCTAAGTTGTCCGTGCATATGCTGCATCAGTAAGCAATACTTCTAAAGCATTCTTCAAAATGGCTGACATAGGTTTTCAAAGATTCTTCTTAAAATTTTCCTTTAAATGGCGAAGACAAAACGCATGGTGGACATCCCCAAAGACAAAACACACCCCATCAATTATGGATTGATGCCTATCAAACACAAAAAAAATCTGTTCAGTGTTGTCTAATGCCATGTTAAGCTGCTCTAAAAACCATGTCCAATCAGAGTGATTCTCACCAGAGACAATTGCGAAGGCGACAAGAAACATCCCATCATCTGCATCCATTGTTGTAGCAGATAACAGAGTGCCAAGATACCTGGATTTTATGAAGGTGCCATCAATGAACAGTAGAGGTCTACATCCTATCCTGAAGCCCTGCACAGCAGCGTAATAGGATACAAATAGTCTTGTAAATTTACCATCATCATCAACCTCACATTTAGCATGGCTTCCAGGGTTTGTCTCAATAACCTTATTACAATACCAAGGGATGTACGGATAAGATTCCTTGAAAGATCCAAACACTTTATCATTTGCAACCTCCTTTGCCCTCCAACACTGCATATAACTCAATTCTAGGTGATAGTCTCTTTTCATATCAATAATGATTTCAGTTGGAGGATACTTGGGAGTGTCTCAAACTTTCTCAACCATAGTATTAGCTATGAGAGACTGCAGTACCTTCACCTTGTCAATGAACTGAGATCCAGGTGGATGTTGGTGTACCCCTTGGTACTTATGAATCCTAAACATTCCACTCGGCTTGACATGACTTGCCCCCTCAACTGCACACTCAACAATAACCCTCGCTTTATCACTCCGCTTTGTCAAATAGCGGAAACCATTTGCAATAGCAAATTGAGCAACCGATTGTCAAAAGTCAGTTGTTGATTTAAACATCTATCCCACACCCTCTATTGCTTTCTCCCAAAATATGGTTAGTACTTTGTCCACAGGTGTCTCACTTGAACATGCAATAACCTTGTCACAAGTCTCATCAACATTCCCATCATCCATATGCTGAGACTGTGCAAAAGTAACACTGCACTTGTTGAAGGAATTAATAAAAA
>NC_056557.1:19487961-19614365 GCF_013358625.1 Macadamia integrifolia
CTGTTATTCTGTTAGTTGGGCTTTCTACTATGATCTGCCTCAGTTACATTATCCACTTGTCTAGTTTATGTTTCTGTTTATAACCCTGAACTTTCTAGTCAATTTCAAGAAGCCTTTTTCAAGTGAACTTCTCAAAATCAGGGATAATGGACTTGATTTTTAAAAATTTGACCGGCTACTGTTTATGGTTTCATATTGCTGCTTAATATAATAATAATAATAATGATAATAATAATAAAAAAAAAAAAAAAAGATCTCTGCTTGTTACTATTCTTAATTATATATACCCTGCCCATCAATTATGTTATTTTCTGGGTTTCGACTTTCCTATTTGATGAAGGAAATATTCGTATCTCCCAATCCAGCAGTTGAATTTCCATCAGATTTTGCAATAGTTTAATACTCTGAACAGAGGACTTGACCAGATTTCTGGTCTCATTTGAACATTTGACTTGCTGAAATCAATTTTCTCTTGAGCCTGGTTTCAGAACCATTCACTGAGATTTTGATTTCTAAGGGATTTCTGAATTCCTAAGCTGAGGCAATTTAGAACCCTATCATAGAGACTAAACTCAGCCCTGGACTATAATTTGCTACAGATACGAATCAGTTTAAAAGATTTGGAAAAATTTGAGATATTTTGGGTTTTGCGAAGAGTTTAGTCTGTCAAAGGGGGGAGGGGGGACCACTTAAATCCTACATAGTGGCAGACCAATTCTCCTTCATCAACTCTCTATGTAACCCATCAAATTGAAAATTGACCCTCTTTGGGAGAAAGTTTAAAATTTGGTTCCTCTAACAAAACATTGTCATCACTTTTCATGATTGCTTCTTCTCTAAAACCCTTAAATTCTAATACAATTAGAACCATTTACCCCCTTGTGTAGCCTTGCTTACTAAGATCATAACAAGTACAAATTTACATGAATCTTATGAGTTTCCAAATTTTGAGTTGTTTTACTAATTTGATGCTTCAAATAGATTAAAATAACTGTAACAAATACCAATCAAAAATTTCAAAGATTTAGAAAAAATTCAAAGTTAGTGCACTCAAATCAATAGTTGTCATGCACAAGCAGTAATGAAATGACCATGTAAGAAAGGCGGTCACATAAATGAACAGAGGAAACTAGTCTCGCAAGTCCCAACTGTCCAATCCATTTGATGTGAAGCACACATCAAACGAAATCCAAGTTCTCAAGAAATATAGCTGATATGATTAAACTGAGTCCATTTCTCAAAACTCAACCTTAAATATTGTGACCATATGTGATAGGAACCAAAACACATCAACATCAGCCTCAAACTTGAATTGCAAATCACATTAAGACACTAAAAAACAAAAATTGACCAACTCAGGGAAACCACACAACAAAAAAAAGGTTAACAACAACAGCATCCAGAAAAAATCAATAGGTAAAGAGTAAAGTAAGACCTATATGCTACCTGAACTATAAGTGGCCTTCTATGAGCTGAAATTTTTCCCTTCCTCTGATGAATGGGAATTAGAGTCAAATTTCTGCGGCTACCGTTCACAATAAATTGGTCCACTGGCTTCAGAGAGGAACCTAGCAGACAAATTTGGTACGGTTCAGACATTCCAAGGTCCAAGCAAACTTTAAAAATCAGAATGATCAAAACAACTGGTTACATAAGCGCATTACACGTTGTTCTAGTGAAGCTTAGAAATCAAGTTGAAATACATTTGTGATAGCCTGCTCTAATAGAAAGCAATGAGCAGTAGCACCCAGGCATTTTAAATTTTCTATTATTTTCAAACTCAAAACTGAATTCAACACAAGTAAGGTTCTTCTTCTTCTTTTATTCTTTTATTTTTAAATAATGTCCCAACACTCATGTCCTGAACTTGAATAGGGAAAGGAGACATCATAACTAATAAATCTCCCCACATAACTTGAAATGCAGTTGAATAAAACAACTAGCTCTTGGACTTTCAGTTGTCAATTTATGTCCCATACGTATACTTGGTAGGTATTCATGTTTTTCCTTATAGGTATCATTGCCAGCGACACTGATATGTATCCCCCATCATTCCCCACACCCTCAACACCACCTCCCCAACCCCCCCCCCTAAAAAAAAAAGAAAAAAAGAAAAAGAAACAAAAGAAACAAATTCCAATCTTCAAACAAGGTGCCATTTTCTACCAACTATAGATCTCAGTTGAGATTTGGGATCCCAGACATCCCCAGCCACGTCTATTCCATACAGGAACCCATATGCCTCCACTTTACTATCCAATCTATGATTTATATTTCCAAAAATAAATAATACAAATAATCGTTAATCGAGACAATGTATACTAGATTCACACTAAAGACTCTCATCAGAAACATTTTGATTGTTATCTTTTCTTATTTGGCTTTGGTTGGTGATGAAGTGGATTAAGGGAGAACTCTGCAACTTTACGTACTAAAACATTATCATCGAACCACTAATCAGACTTTTGGTTTATGGTTCTACTATCATTAAATTACTGTTAGTATCCAACGCTGGCTTTAAAGTTATGGTGAGGATGGGTTTTAATCCAGATCTGATTGGGCAAATGCCAAATGCTTTCCATCCTCAGCTACCAATCTCTTTTTAAGACTTCATTTTGTTGGGATTTCTGCTTGATGAGTGATGCAAAACTGAAAACATATTCCAGAAGGAGGAAGAGGGTAGACCAAGGCTGTTTCTAAGCCCCACGGCTTGGGTGTTGATGGGGATTTAGTTTATTAATTAGTTTCTAATTTTAACTTATATTTTCAGTCCAATATTAGTTTCTAATTCCAGTCTATATCTAGTTTCCTTTTTCATTAGTTTACAATCTTAGTTTTTTAGTGACTAAATATTAGTAGTTTTGTTATTTCAGTTCTAGTAACTTTGAGTTACCAATTTTTGTAAACATTCCCCATCATTATAAATAAAGGAAAGGGGTTCTTTTATGCCCCACGATTTTATGAAACAAAAATTATGTTGTTGTCGCTGCTTCTCTATGAGAGTCTGTTGTGTGTTTGATCACCTTTTATGGTTGGTGTGTGATCCGATGAATCAGTGTGGCATGAAGTCCAGGGAGTCTTTTCAGGTTCTAGTATTCTCGTCAAGTCTTCTCTTTTCTCAAGATCAAAAAATTCTGAAATAGGTACTTAAACTGCAACTTTGCAGTAGTGTTTCAGGCACTGCTGCAGTGTGTTTAGTACTTATACTAAACACTTTGCAGCAGTGTTTCAGGCACTACTGCAACACAGGTATTTATACAACAACTTTTCTGCCCAAAAAATTCTGAAATAGAACCTTTTGGCCTCTTCTGCTGAGCCAGTTCCAGCCACTGTTTAGGCCCCAAATTGAGGTCGATTGTTCCCCTATGTTGATGGATCGACCCAAAGTAGGTCTGATTCTAAGCTGTTGTTAGAGAGTTAAACTGAATTTTGTCTTGCAGTAGATCTGCCAGAATTTAAACAGAATCTGTAACTGATCTGTTTAATTATGTTCTACCATTTTCCTGCTGTTGTTTTGGAGCTGCTACATCTTATTAATACTGTAGGATCTTACTTTATTGGATCTACTGAAATCTGGGCTAGATAATATTGGGTATTGTGATTGATATTTACTGTTACCCTTTGGTCTGTGTTCTGATTTTTCTTACTGGTATATCAATCCACTGTGGATTATTGTGGAGGTTATGTGGTTGTTCTTTGGTTTAATTTTCATGCAGTTTTTAGTCCAATTTCGTTTGTCGAATCTAGTCCTACATTAATGAGGTTGGCAAGCCTCGTTTGGTGTTGAAGGCATCAAAGAGAACCAAATAAAAAAGGGGATTTACTCTTACCTCTGATGGACGCCAAGAGAGGGGGTTTAATGTGGAAAAATAGAGTCCTGACAATGTAGGGTCTTCAAATATAGAATCAGTAGCACCACAGCATTCATAATTGGTTAAATGTATCATACATCTGCAACAAAACTATTAAGAGTTCATGCTGCTTTTCTAGGTATTCAATAAATTTAAAATTGTAGAGATGATATGAACCCAGCTCATTTATATCATACCAGCTAGCAGAGATGGTAATAGAATAACTAATGTGGAAATAGATTTTTCAACTGAGTTCCTTCCTCAAACAAATAGTAACTAACAACATAACGACAAGACAATCAGAAAACTAGAAATAAATTGAGTAAATTTTTCTCATGGAAACATATATGTGGTGATCCAATTACAATTTATCCATACCGTCTATGTACATGAAGTAAGATCTTAATGAGGAAGCAAATCCTTGATTGTAAATACAAAGAGGGAAGCAAAACGGAGTCCAGAACTACCAAGTTGCACAGAATCATAGTACCCCCTTAGTCTTATAAAGAGATTATTCATTAACTTTCCCAACAATCTAACTAAAATCCTAAAATCTCCTAGGTAGTTTAAGCTATTTTGTTCCACATTGCTTGCCTGAATGGCCTCTCAACATAAGGTGTATGGGTGGGTGGGGGTGTGGGGGTGTGTGGGTGAGGGGGGGTTCGAGGAGGGATCCTATAATGTTTTGTTATAGTAGACACACCAAATAGTAGTTGCGCAAAGGACTTGTTTTCAATTGCAGATAAGATTACATAGGGCATCTACTGACTCTATAGAATGGAATTCTCTTTATGACATGGTTAGATGATTTAACTCTTTTCCATAAATAGATTCAATAAAGCAAAACCCAAGTATTGAAATGCACATATGAAAGAATGAAGGAACAACAATAAGTAACAAAATTACAAGTTCGTTCCGTGCGGGGAAAAATAAACAGCATACATTGCCATTTGCTATGAATTATTATCGACTAAACCAGTGAATTTGGCCCTGTCAGAACCAGCTATAATACAAATTTTATACTATTCAGGGGCCAAACCATCTGAACAAGATGACCCATTTTAGCTGACAGTTTGGACTCTAATATAGTACAATCATTGGTCTAAAAGCAGCATTACATTAGTTACACAATTGAAATCACAAGCACTATAAGAACATATATAAGAGCAGAAAAAGAAAAGATAACTGAACAATAGGCTTCCACCTCCAACACGCCCCAACCCCGCAAACGCCCAAAATTATGTAAAAGGAAAATGAATCATTTTGTTTCGAGAAACCAGTGGGACAGATATCCAAGTGACTCGGTAAGACAGAGCTGTCACTACTGGAACAACAGATATTCTTCCTCTGTTGGGACTAAGCTATGGAGAATCAAAAAAAAAAAAAAAAAAGAAATTCCCAAATTGACTTACCATATAAACAATGGATTTGTAAAATCAATTCATATTAGGTAATGGCACAACCCAGACCGATGGGTCTTCAACAGACCACTTGAGACACACATAGAGGTGTAAGCGACGTAAAAAATAAAAGAGAAAAACATTCAGCATGGTCCCCTTTACTAAAGGAGTCTTATTTTGGAGAACTGTTACCTGGAAGTAGTCAATGAGACACCTTATGAAACTCAGTAGCCTTCATTCTTATCATCATGAAGCTGTTCAGTTTCTCCTTGCTTAACGGAATGAAGGAAAGGGAAAGAAATTTTATTCACGATTGTAGAAATAGATATGAAAGAAAGAAAAAATGAACTAGAGTCACACAACCAGAGAACAAGAACCAAGGTGAAGAACACCCTAAACTTTGATAGTTCAAAGGCCTTAATTGTAATAATGCATGAGGCAAGGGATCTATACAGATCTCAATTCTAATAGTTTCTCTAAGAAATAGTCTCATTCACTAACAAGCTGTATTAATTTTGAAATTCTTTCCATGTTCTACAGATGCAGCATTTTTCTGATTACACATGCTTTTGATGGCAGGTCTTGGATTCTGATTATCTTTGTGTGTCTGCTGGACAGCAACAACCTACATTGAATTCACTTGTTTGTCCTTTTAATAGTAGTTACAATGGCACTTGAGGATACCTTTCATCCAACATCAATGCATATTATCATTGAAAAGAAAGTGTATATATTTTAGTTCTTCTCATCTCTACTTAGTCCTAAGTAAGAATAATTGTATTCTTTCCCATTGAGACCTACATAATAAACCACCAATATAATTCTATGCTTCCTAATTTGACTCCACACTCTTAAACCTTTTCATCCCTTTCAATTAAATCAAACACAAACCAGCAAGCTTGATTTCCATCCTATTTTAAACCATAAATTCCTGACCCGCCACAATTTTCTTATGAAATTGAAATTTTCTACTATCAAACTCCAGTTTTAGTTTAACAAGAAAATCTAATCTCATCATTGTTCCTTAACCATTAAACCATCGGTTAAACATTCCAAACTGTTTCAGATAAGATCTTACATCATTTCCAGAAACCACAGAGCATGTTGTAATTCCCTTGATTCCATTGAGGCATTACATCAAACACCTACTAGGCTACTAGTCACCAACACTACAATCAACCATATCTATGTACTCTCTTTTTTTAGTTTGGACAATTGAATGTGCCATTCATAATAATAATAAAAACAATAATAATAATAACAAAAGACCCATGTATGGTACAAAGATCAAGATATAAGTTTCTGTGAATTCATCGAATAAAAGAGAACAAGAATGAAAATGCTATGAACCAATATCAGATATGTGACTTCAATTCTCAGAGGAATAGTAAGAGGTTCGAATGAACCAACATGGGAATGGGATTCATTCAATTCTCTATGTAGTGAGAAAAAAAATAATTAAAAGAACACAGATTACAAAAACAAAATCAGTAAGACATGGAAAACTGAAACATCAAAAGATCATTGCTTACCTCAAGTTATGCGAAGAAGATGACCGATGGTAAGGTTTGTTGATCCCAACAGAGCACTCAAGTAGACCCACGAACAAACATGGGAATGAGATTCGTTTGATTCTCTGTGAAGTGAGGAAAAAAAAAACACAGAATACAAAAACAAAAAACGTATGACATGGGAAATAGGCTGAAAACAAAATCTTTGCTCACCTCAGATGAACAACCAACCCGAAGAAGATGAACGATATAAGGTTTGTTGATCCCAACAGAGCACTCGAGCAGACCCACGAACCCTAAATGATAGTGACACGCACAGTCACTGTGTCTGGTCTGAGTTCTCTCCCCTCCTTTATCTTTCTCCCATGGCGATGGAGCAGGAGCCGAAGCAGCACCAGAAGAAGTGACAGGAACAACAAAGAGTTCCAAGAGAAGAAACTTCAGAATCGTAAACTGGAGGAGAGCACTCACGCAGCACCAGTTCTCTCCCCTCCTCTGTCTCTCTCTATGTGTGAATGAGAAGTGGATGAGTGAGTCAATCGATTCTTCTCCCTTCAGTCCTTCTCTCGCCGTCCTTCTCCCTTATTTAAGAGTGCCCTAAATCTCTTGAAACCAACAACCCATCTTCCTCCTCTCAGAAATCCATAGTCCAAACAACTGAAACCAGCAACCCATTCTTTCCCCTTTCAGAAATACATAGTCCGAACAGCAACTTATGCCCTCAATGATGCAATCGGATCATCGGATGTTAAAGAGTCGATTGTAGAAGACGATTAAACTAGAAATCGTAATTTTTTTCACCGATTGGAACATGAATCATGTCCAACACGTAGGGATACAAAGTCTGGCGTACGACTTCCACTGTTTTGGCTATTTTGGTAATACGCAAACTGATTTTGGGTATATACGTTGAGTGAAACCCATTGTGGGTATTTCTATAAAACCAAACCCAATATTGGGTAATCAAGTATCCCAAAAAAAAAAAGACACACAACATGCTATTAAAAAATTCTGTGCAATTAAAAAAATACAACAAACACAACATATAACAACATGCTATTAAAAAACTTCTATAATTAAAAAAATTAATCTACACCATCAAATTCTATAATACATACAATGACATGTTATTAAAAAAATAAAACAAACTCAACATACAATAACTTGCTATTAAAAATTTCTGTAATTAAGAAAAATTAACTTGCAACATCAAATTCTGCAATACATACAATATCATGCTATTAAAAAAAATCACATGTGATTCATCATTTGAGGGTCGATTTCAGAGAGAGAGAGAGAGAGTTGTAACTTGGAACTAATTGAGTGCAAAATAGCTCAAATAATTTAACAAAAAAATAACATGCACTTCATCAACTTGTTCATCGATTCCAGAGAGAGAGAGAGAGAGAGAAAGGTAACAGAGCTTTGAAATCCCTAAATCTCTAACATCGATCGATTACAGCAAGATTCGCTTACCTGATAATCGATTTAGGTTCTAATTGATTCAAACCTTAACCAGGTCAATAGCTTGGGAGAACAAAAGTTTGCAATAGATTCAAACCATAACTAAACCAACAAACTTAACGATCCTCAGATCACTCATTGTGAGGAATAATCGAGTGAATCCCTAAGTCTCAATTGCTTCATAGAGACAGAGGTAACAACAAGAAAAATAAGAGAGAGAAGAGAGAGCTTCAGGCATGAGAAGAGCTGAAGTTAGGGATTTCAAATTACCCCTCTCTTATGAAATCGATTTGACTTGAGATCTGGTCAGTTCGATCATGCTTTATGACAAACCAATTTATTCTTCACCTAAACTGATTTTGGTGGTGGTCTCTCTCTCTCTCTCTCTCCCCTGATCTACGTTGTCCACCTCAATAATGCCATATGTCGTCTTCTATAAGTAGAATAATATAGGAATTGCAAGATGAGGAATAACAAAGGATTTCTCCTTTGGATCTGTAGAAACGCAACCCTAAAACGATGTAGAAGATAATGGAAAAACAAAACAAACAATGCACACAGATTTTTACGAGGTTCAGCAAGGTTGCCCACGTCCCCGGTGAGATAAGATCCTGCTTCACTATCAATGGAGAATAGGGTTACAGCGCTCGTCCTCACACCTCTTAGTATTGCTTGCATTGCAGAGAAAAAAATCCTCGCTACAAATATATAGCGAAAAAACCCTAATCTGAAAAGTATACAATTGCCCTCAAATAAAAAATTCGAGCGAGGGGGTTGCGCCCCCTACACCCCCTGCTATACAGGGGGGCCTCCTGCCCCCCTTGCAACCCCCACGGCCTGCTAATTGGCTAATGGGACCGTCTTCCTGCCTGTCTAGGTGCTGCACCAGTACTCCCTGGATTAAACTGGGACGAAATACAAGACATCATACACCAATAATCTCCACCTTAGCTTGAATTCTGTCGAGCCTCCTGTAAAGATAACTTATAGACGTCTTCATCATTGTACCTTATTAGAGATACAAACCCGCACCTGTTTGGTGCGTCCCTCATCTTCAACAATGAGTAATATTAATCAAGTCCAAACAGGACTCGAACTTCTCTGTAGTAACTGGCTTTGTAAACATATCTGCAAGATTGAGATCTGTATGAATTTTTCTCAAGTGAATACTGCCTTCTGACACAAGCTCCTTGATCTTATGAAATCTCACATCAATATGCTTTGTCCTTGCATGAAACACCTGATTCTTTGCAAGATGTATGGCACTCTGACTGTCACAATGTAACACTGTACCTCCTTCCTCCAACCCCAACTCATGAACCAGTCTAGCCAACCAGACTCCTTCCTTGGCAGCCTCAACTATTGCCATATACTCTGCCTCTATAGTGGACAATACAATTGTAGACTGAAGCATCGCCCTCCATGATATAGGTCCACCAGCCAATGTAAACACATACCCTGTAGTAGACCCCCTCTTGTCTAAATCACAAGCATATTCAGAATCAACATAACCTGTCAATTCTGTAGAACTTCCCTTACCACTGAACATAACACCTATATCTTTAGTCTTGCTCAAATATCTGAAGATCCACTTAATTGCATTCCAATGCTCTTTCCCTGGATTACTCATGTATCTACTAACAACACTAACTGGATGAGACAAATCCGGCCTGCTACAAACCATAGCATATATGAGACTCCCAACTGCGCTAGCATAAGGGCCTTGAGACATCTGCTCCACCTCCTCATGTGTTGTAGGGCATTCCCTTTCAGATAACTTGAAGTGGCCAGCTAACGGAGTGCTAACTGGCTTAGCATTTTCCATATTGAAACTCTCTAGCACCTTTTCAATATACCTCTTCTGAGTTATCCAAAGTTTACATGCATTTCTATCTCTAAGGATTTCCATGCCAAGGATCTTCTTAGCAGCTCCAAGATCCTTCATATCAATTTCAGCACTCAACAAAGACTTCAAAGAGACTATATCATATTTGTTCTTTGCAGTAATGAGCATGTCATCAACATAAAACATCAACAAAATAATAGAATTATCACTTGACACTTAATAATAAACACAACTATCATACTCACTTTTTGTGTAGCCAATCTTCATCATGTGGGAATCAAAGCGCTGCCTAGGAGATTGCTTAAGGCCATAAAGCGACCTCTTAAGCAGACAAACATGATCTTCTTTTCCTTGCACCTTGAAACCTTCAGGCTGCTCCATGTGAATCTGTTCCTCCAAGTCACCATGAAGAAATACAGTTTTCAAATCAAGTTGTTCAAGCTCTAAATCATACATGGCCACGAAAGCAAGTCGTACCCTGATCGAAGTGTGTTTCACCACTAGAGAAAATATTTCATTGTAGTCTATCCCCTCCTTCTGTGCATAACCCTTGGCTACAAGTCTGGCCTTATACCTTTCATACTCCTTCTCAGATGCTGCCTCTTTCTTACGAAAGACCCATTTACACCCAATGATTTTTCTTCCCTTGGGTTTTTCCACAATCTCCCAAGTCTTGTTCTTCTGTAGAGATTCTATTTCCTCCATCATAGTTGTCATCTATTTATCATGTTGTGTATCACTCAGCATCATGGTAGGAAGATGGATCACCTGTACCTAAAGTGAGGGTATAGGCAACCATATCCTCAAACCCGTATCTCATAGGTGCTTTGTGAGTACGCTTCCCTTTACCCTTTGCCACAGTATAGGAAACTTCTACTGCTTCCTGTTGTCCTGAAAAGTCACTTGATGGCTCATTCTCTCTTATTGTTTCTAACTCACCTAACTCCACCTGCACAGTAGAACCTTCTTTATTTTCATCAACTGTTTGTGAATTGTAATTTGACTTCACTATATGAGACTCATCAAACACAACGTCTCTACTAACCACACCTTTCTGTGAACTTGGATCCCACAACTTGAATCCCTTTACACCTTTCTTAAAACTAAGAAAGATACACTGCTTAGACTTTGAGTCTAACTTGGAACGCTACTCACTCTCAACATGTGCATAGGCTAGACAACCAAATATTTTTAGAATAGAATAATCTACTGGTTTTCCTGTCCATACCTCTTCAGGAATTTTACAATCAATCACCTTTGATGGAGACCTTTTGATGAGGAAACATGCCATGTTCACTGCTTTTGTCTAAAATCTCTTGCTCAACCCTGCATTCAGCCTCATACTACGAGCTCTTTCTAGAAGTGTTCTATTCATCCTTTCAGCTACACCATTTTGCTGTGGTGTCTTTGGAACTGTGAAGTGACGTGTAATCCCTTCAGCTTTGCACAATTCTAGAAACGGCTTGTATGTGTACTCTCCTCCATTATCTGTTCTCAAGTATTTAATTTTCTTTCCTGTCTTCCTTTCTACCTCAGCCTTCCATTTCTTAAATTTAGTGAACACCTCGCTTTTTTGCTTCATAAAGTAGATCATGACTTTCCTTGAGTAATCATCAATAAAGGTCATGAAGTATTCTGCCTCACCTTTAGATTTTGTTGTTGAAGGACACCATACATTGTTGTGTACATAATCAAGCACCCCTTTACTCTTATGTTTTGCAGTTTTGAAACTAACCTTGCACTGTTTCCCGAGCACACAATACTTGCAGAAGTTCAGTTTACAAGTTTTTACTCCCTTCAACATTTTCCTTTTATGAAGCTCCATCAATCCTCTTTCTCCCATATTCCCTAACTGCATATGCCACAGATAGGTATCATCTGTATCAAATACTGCATCTGTAGTCACAGATGCTCCACCTATAACTGTGCTCCCTATGAGTCTGTATAGGTTTCCTGTTAGTTGTCCCTTCCTGACAACCATTACACTCTTAATAACTTTGAGAACTCCACCTTCTGTTATGTACTTGCAGCCATTTGAGTCAAGTGCCCCCAAAGATATTAAGTTTTTTCTTAATTCTGGTATATGTCTCACATCTGCTAAGATTCTTACTATTCCATCAAACATCTTGATTTTGATAGTGCCTATTCCAATGGTCTTGCATATAGCATCATTCCCCATTAGGACAGACCCACCATTATATGGTTGATATGTATCAAACCAATCCTTATGTGGACACATGTGATATGAACTTCCAGAATCTAAAATCTAAGAATCAGAAGATTGATTCTTACCTGATGATACAGAGAGTACATCTCCATCATCTCCATCTAAATTGTCAGCCACACTAGCTTCCTCAGATGTCTTATCTACATCTTTCTTCTTTAAGTCCGCCTTCCCCTTCAAGCACTCTCTCTTCAGATGACCTTCCTTCTTGCAATAGTAACAAGAGACCTTTGTCTTTGCCCCTTTTGATTTCGATCGATCTTCCCAGATCCCTTCTGATTTGATCTCCCTCTTTCTTGCTCCTTGTCACTTCTGAAAAGACCTTCTCCTTGAGATTTTGTACTACTGGCCTTCTTCCTTGTATCATTAAATATGAGGGCAGCTGCGACTTCAACCATCTCAAGGGTCTCTTTCCCGTACAAGAGAATCGTTACTAGGTGATCATATGATTCTGGGAGCGACGATAGCAACAGTAACGCCTTGTCTTCATCCTCGATCTTAACCTCTAAGTTTACAAGTTTACTTACGATCTAATTGAACATGTTAAGATGCTCTAATAGATCCGTACCTTCCTCCATCTATAGAGAATACAATTACTTCTTCACGAACAACTTGTTCATTAAGGACTTTGTCATGTAGATGCTTTCAAGTTTCGTCCATAACTGCGATGCAGATTCGATACCCACAACATATTGTAGGGCATCATCAGAAAGGTTTAATCGAATAGCACTTACCGTCTTTTCCTCCATCTCGTCCCAATCTTTGTCAGTAGTTTTTGCAGGTTTCTTCGACTTCCTCAGCAACGTTTTCGCCAAACCCTGCTGTATCAGAAGATCCTTCATCCTTTGACGCCAGAGGATTAAATTTTTCTTCCTATTAAACCTCTCGATATCATACTTGACATTCGATCCCTTCCCTGCCATCGTGATAGTAAACCCTAGAAAACGGAAACCTAGAGCTCTGATACTAATTTGTAGAAATGCAACCCTAAAACGATGCAGAAGATAATGGAAAAACAAAACAAACAATGCACATGGATTTTTACGAGGTTCGACAAGGTTGCCTACGTCCCTGGTGAGATAAGATCCTGCTTCACTATCAATGGAGAATAGGGTTACAGCGCTCGTCCTCACACCTCTCAGTAACGGGACTGCCATCTTGCCTGTCTAGGTGCTACACTAGTACTCCCTGGATTAAACTGCGACGGAATACAAGACATCATACACCAACAGCATCCCCGATGTTAACTATACTTGTAATATTAATGACTCATCTATTGTCATACGTTAAGCAACGAATACCCATTGTATGTCATAGGCTTATCCCATCTTGGTTCG
This sequence comes from Macadamia integrifolia, assembly GCF_013358625.1. Classification (NCBI taxonomy): domain Eukaryota; kingdom Viridiplantae; phylum Streptophyta; class Magnoliopsida; order Proteales; family Proteaceae; genus Macadamia; species Macadamia integrifolia. Next base: position 19,501,595 of record NC_056557.1, read on the forward strand.
ATGGCTTCATGAATCAAGAGGACAAATTTTGAATTTAGGTTAAGGTTTTAAAATGCGGAATCGATCTCAAAGTCGGGATCCAGCTCCTCTCCTTAGCCCCATCACCCAGTAAGGGTGTCAATTGGACGGTTTGGTTCGGTTTCAGTCAGGTTGAATAAAGACGCGAGATGCTGACAAAGACTTGGAGAACAAGGTGCCAAGAACTGTTGGATCATTACCCCGCCGCGTGGCGCTCACCCAAGCAATTATGGGCAATATTTGGGTGAGGGGTGCTAAGGAGGGGAACTGAATCCTCTCAACCGATACTAATACAAATCGGATGGGTCTCAACCGATTAGATTTTGATCGAACTGGATCGAAGGGTTTTTTTTTTTTTTTTTTTAAGTAAATATTGTTGCTAATATCGGACCAATTTATTCTTGCTTTTTATTTAAAAAAAAAAAAAAAAAAAAAAAAGGGTTTTCTGGACCAGTTTACCTTTATACTTTACTAGTGGATCTTTCTGGATTCGGATGAAGGAATGGTCTTGGCGGATACTGATTCGATACGGACTATCTGATGGATTCGATTTTTAAAATCATGGTTCAGATCCCTTGCATGGACGAGATGCTCACTTTAAGTCTAGGACTTTCTTTTATTATTTAAAAGAACGCTATTAGTCGCATAAGAGGGGCCAAATGAGGCCACAAGCTATTTTATTTATCCTTTTTTTTCTTTTTCTTTTTTTTTTTTTTTTTTTTTTTTTTATTAAGAGTACTAGGGAAAGTGTTTCCTATGGGAGAGCATGTTCCTATGAATGTGCAAGGGTTAATGGAAATGTGCAAAGAAGCATTAAGAAGAATGTGATTTTGTATTTCATAGGGGGTGTGGTAATCATTTCACCCCCAATGTCTGGATGCAGGGGCTATGCTCCCATCCATAGAAACCATTTTCCTTTTAATTTCATTAGAACTCTTAAGAATGAATTGAATTTGGTAGTCACTGATTCGGAATTTATAAGAAATCAATTTTAGGCCACATACAAGGCCTCTGATTAATTTGGGAGATAGTAATCACCGATCAGATGTACTTAGTTGTGACCGAGGTTTTAAAAAATAGACTCGGGAATCGAATTGGTCAGAGTTGATTTTGATAAAAAACGGTCAGAATTGATTAGAAATAGGGTAGAATCAGTAGAAATTGACTAGACTTTACGATCGATCTTGATCTGAATCGACTAACTTACCTCCAATCCAATCTCGATTCTTAAAACCATGATTGTGGCAGATAGTAAAATATAGTGTGACGATTTTTTGAACAAAAAATTTCAATGCTCAATTCCATTAAAATATATATATATATATATATATATACCATATTAAATCTTTTATTTACATTACCCTATATCAAATCACCTCATAAATATTTATTGTCTAGGAGACGGCTTCTTCAATACCAATGTGGGTTGAATCTCCCATGCCACGCTAATAATGGTATGAGAATAAGATCATCTATATGGGACCCACATGATTAGGATAGAAAATAGAAAAACAATAAAAGAAATCATTTCCCATAAAGAGAGGGTGAAAACTCTTACCCAAAAAAAAAGAGAGGGTGATAACTGATCACACTTGCAGGAACCTTTTCCCCTATAATGTTTACAAGAAAGGATTCTCTAAACCTAAAGTGTACCTTATTATCTACACACATTCTACTTTTTATATACTCACATTCTACTTTATTTATATATATATATATATATATATATATACATGCAGTAAAAAGAAAGAAATGTGTGTAGGCTTAGGGTATGCCTTAGGCTGAAAGAGCCTCTAATATTTATATGGGAGAGGAGGGTTCTCGACCACACATGCATAGGAGAGTGACCAATGAAATTCGATGAAACAATTTGGTACATAAGAGGACAACAAGGTCATTTTATGAGAGAGAGATACCATACCATTCCATAATGGCTCAGAGAATCTTCCCTTTTCTTTTTCCTTTTTTTTATGAGAAAAAACCAAAGAGAGTTTAGATTAATAAATATTCTAGTACATCAATATTTGGATTCTGGATAGTTAGGCTAAAGTCATTGTTCATTGCCTTATGGGTATACAACTCAAAAGCTTCATTGTTTGGTCTGAGCCAAAATATATATGCCAAAAGGGGGGGGGGGGGGGGGTATGCTCAAAGGCCACGGTGTGGTACTGTTGTCAAAAGGAGCCCATGAAGCTCACTTGCATTATTCCAGATCTCAGCAATGATCCAACCTTCTTTGTTTGCTAACCTTAGTCATGATATAATGCCTATGCACATGCATCAGAAGTTTCTCCTATCAATACATAACCAGCTATCACCGGTAAGACACATTTCCCATTCAAAATAATGCATATAGCCCACCCTAATTTCTTCTCCCGCTTTCCAGAGAATATAGCAATAATTAGAATTGGGCAGTCCAATGTGGGAAAATTAGGACGAGGTGTTTGGAATGGAAGACATCACCTGTTTGTCCTCATGTTTACTTAAAATGCTTATCCACTGCTATGCTCGCACCAAAATGTTGTATGGGTTTGGTGTTGCATGTCTTTTAAAAATGATATTGTTCCTATGCTTCCATATGAAATAACATGTAATAATGAACTTCAGAAAAAACGATTTAGTGAGGGAACCGGTGGAAGAGGAGGTGATATTAAAAAAGTACATAATAAGATTATTAAAGGAAGAAGCGGTTATGTTCTCAGTTCTCAACCCTAATGGGCTTGCAGCCCAAACCCTCTTAATAAACTCAAATGAAAGGAAAATAGGCCAAACTGACTCATGTTGTTTGTGGCAAAACACACATGAAGGGTCAATGTCCATCCATTTCCCAAGGGTATCTTTGGTAGGTATTCCTCCCTGTATAAGTCTCCATGAGAAAATCTTAAATCTGGGGTGTAAATGTAGTTTGCAAAGAAACCGCCACCAATGTGAGCAAGGAGATGAATAAATACACCTGTGTGAGATTCCAACAGGATTAGTAACCAGACCATATTGAAGGTACTTAGCTTCCCTATTTACATATGAATGAGTTCGTAATTGAGAGAGAATTTTTTTCTTTTTTTTTTCAGGTTGCGGGGTGGGCTGACATATTTTTCGATGGGATCAAATTTATAGGGGCAACCCCCGCCCCTTCTACCCGTGCTTCTTGTAGCTTGCGTTTTTGTACAACCTGTACTCTTTATAGCAATTACCAAAAAAATAAAAAAATAAAAATGCTCTCCATGGCAGAGGGGGGGGGGGGGGGGAGGAAATAACTGGAAAAAGAAATGAGAACGGAGCAAATCTTGTAATTTTCACTAAAAAATCTCAAGCCTAGCATCTGAGATGCTGATCCCCAATCTTAGTTTTCACCTCAAATTTCTGGTATATTTCACCCAAATAAAGAGCTGTCATCCAACATTATCTCAAGGACCTATTCATTTCAGGGTTATCGACCATTCAATTGCTGCATCTTAATTTACACTGGCTATTTTCACCGTTACTAAAAATAAGGACAAAGTTTTCTATCCGGAAGCATCCCTACACCATAGATATAAGAGGTGCAAAATAACCACTGCACCCCTCCTGGGGTTACACCGCCCTGTGTTTGGGCACGGGACACTTCCGGATGGAAAACACTAGCCACTAAAAATATCGCTAGTTTGTTAAGCATTCAGTTAATTTCTCCGTTCTCAAGATATCCATTAGTCAGGTTGGGACATATTACCGTTGCACACACCACAGCTAGGCGTGCAGTCCAAAGACACCATAGTGAACTCTGCAGTCCAGGAAAGCATTGCACCATGTTTGATGGGTAAGAAATAAACTAATAGCAACAAAAGCTAATTAAAAGGGAGCTTAGGAAATGAAGCAGCTTGAACCCAAGAAATAGTCAAATTTTCCACCACAGAAGACATGCAATAACATATCCTTTATGATGAAATGATCTGTTTTGTTTCCATTTTATGATTCATAACACAAAAACCTGCTACTGCATTTAAGTTTTTGAAAAAAACAAAGCCGCATAATCTATTAACAATCATACATATCAAAAAGAAATAATCAGAGATGGATAAGTAATCATCAACAGCTAATTCCTAAGGTCCAGAATCTGTATTTTGCAGGAGAAATACAAGCTTTTCCCAGACTTTGATTTTAAATGAGAAACTCTATTTCCAATTGCCATACAGTTTCATCATCCAGCTTTCTTTCTAGGGAGAAATGATTTGAGCTTCCGAAGAAGGGAAATTTGGCCTTTCAGAAAACATCCTCCTAGCTCTGAACAGTAATTTCTAAATACCCTACAAAGCAGGAGTTCAACTAATTGTATCAATGACGCTGAAAAGGTGCCAGGTGCAGGAACAAAAAAAACTCTAACTTCATTATCTCTTCCGTTCCTTCCGCCACTTATATACGGGGTTGGAAGTTGGGCAAACAATCTCATCTTCACGAAGCTTGCGTTTACGACCCTTTTTCTGTGACATTAAATTGATGATTTATATATACAAGAAAATGATGGTTAAAAAACAAGAGGGATAAAGAGAAATAAATCAAAGATGTTCAAACCTGTAGTTCCTTTTTCAATTCCATGTCCATATACAGTTTCTCTAGGTCATTTAATCTCTTCTTCCTAGCCTCCAGTTCTCGGTATGAACCAGCTGTTTTTCTGGACGTGGAAAACTAGAAGTTATCAGATTAAAATAACTCAAAAACAGGAAAATTACTCTCTGGAAAAGAAAGTGGAGGTGTACCTAAAATCTAATAAGTTCCATAACATAGATATTCTTTAAGCAATATCTAAAACAATACAGTTTGGTGACTGCCTAATCACCAACCTAAATCAGTGACTATCAATTCAGACAGTTCAATATTATAAAAATTCCTCTTTCAAGAGCAATAGACCAAAGTTCCTACTGATATAAATCCTAACCATCAAAGGTCCATCTGGTTGGATGCAAGACATCAAGTGATGGTAAATATTTTATGAAAGAAAGACGAACATAACATAAAATACCTACATTTCAGATACTAGTTGAAAAGTTTTCTGACTTGTCATATTTTTTCTATAAAAAACTAACTTGGTTGAAAATGAAGAAACAATTAGTTACACATCCAGTAAGTTGCTGAGTGAATGAGCATTATTTTTAATAACAATTAGGATCTAAGGGCCCATTTGATTTTGTTTCTAGAAACGGTTTTTCCGTTTTTCTGTGCACAGAACCGGAAAAACATCCTAAAAATCGTTTGATTTTTCTGTTTCATTTCACTTGTTTTTGGAAACAGATATAGAAATTTATGCCTATTTATGTGTCTGGAAACAGAAATGGAGAAACAAGTTAGACTTGTTTTTCTGTTTCTAGAAACAAGTGGAAGCGACAAAAATTATGAAAAACCCGATACTTCACTCGACCTACCCAAACCCCCAACCCATTATTGAAACTTCTCGCTATCCAAATGCGGCGATTCCAACCTAGTTGTGCGAAGCTCACAGTTTCGGATTGCCTTCATCCTTTTGAAGCTCATCTCCATAAAGCATACCTGCAACTCATACATCATGCCTTCACTCATGAGTAACATTCCTATAACGTCATGCCTTCACTCATGTCTTGAACTTGAATACACTGTTGAAAACGTTTCAGGAAACAGAAAAATCAAACACCTTTTTGCGTTTCTAAAAATCGTTTCTAAACATAGAAACAGGATAAACAAAATCAAATGGGCCCTAAATGTTGTACTGCAGTATGGTCATTGGAAATGACTGTTTACTAATTACTACGGCAGAACTGGATTTCCAGTATCAAGAGCAGCTTCTATAAAACCCCAGTACAACTAAATTCTAGACATAATTAGTCAACATGCAAACACCCAAAATGCGATATTATTTTGACATCGAATTTAGAATGCTTCTTGTTTCATATGCTAACATGTCTTCATTTTTTTTTCTAAGATCCATGTCCACTAAGGCTTTAGTTTAATTAATCATCTGAAGTGGATTTACAGATGTACTGTATTTTTCATTTTCAAGAATGAAACTATCCACCAGTCTCAGAGTAGATTATTTTTATTGCACTTCGGAGTGCCCAACAAATATGAAATTGATGTTCAAGACAGTGATGGTGCAGGGAATGATAAAAAAAACGATCTTACCAAAAGATCCAGTAAGGTAGCACTTTTTGAAAATTATTTTCAGACTGGGCTCCTTTTAGTAATAAATGTTTACCAAAAAGGTGGTTTTTGGCAATTGTCAAAATTCTGCAACAACAGTTTAATTACTAAAAGATAAGATCATATTTTCCAAGAACAGTATAAACCAATTGTGAGACTAATTATACCAGGACAATGATCATTTTCAAGAACAGCATAAACCAAATGTATGTTTTGACTGTTTCAAACTTTCAATAGCTTGCTTCTTCAGTTCTACTGTCTTCTAATTCCATGTTGATTTTGATGGCTTGATGTGGCTTAATGTTGATTTTGATGACTTGATGTGACTTAATGTTGATTTTTGATAAATTGATGTGGTTTAATGTTCATTTTCTATAACTTGATGTGGATAAATGTTGATTTTTTATAATATAAGATAATACATTGTAGCATACTAAATAATGTTAAAAAAGAGGAGAAATAAAAAAATAACACTTAGGCGCCTTAGTCGCCTAAGCACTTAGGCACCCCTCCACTGCCTTGAGTCACCTTGACAACTATGCAATATGGCATCAAACAACTTGAAATTTCAAAATAACTCTTCAACTCCTAGACATCTAAGAACCAGCAAACAAAACCTCAAACGAACTTTCTGAAATCAAGTAAAATTGCCCAAAATTGAATCAGGTGGCAACTTTCAACCCAGATCTGAACTTCAAGCTTGATCTCACAGAAATGCCATGCCTAACCATTGAAAAATTGGATTACAAAATCCATATCTATAGACTTAATATTGCAGCAGCTGAAGCCTTCACATGGCCAGGTCAATGTGATCTAATATGGAGGCCCAAGACCTAAGTATGGATATTTAGGAAAGTCCGGGGGCATTTTTGAAGTTCTGGAATTACTATTAATTGAGTCTTCTAAGTTGGTTGGTATGTTTATCATGGGGAGTATTTGCGTCTTCTTTTTACCACGTTGTTAAATCCAAGTTGTGTTAGATGAGGAACTAATTCATTTTTGGGAGTTTGTTTCCTTTTTAGAGTTTAAGTAGGAGTATTGCTTTCTCTTTAAATACTATCATGTAACCCAACAATGGACATAGTTGATTGAATGAGAATTTTCAGTTGGTTTTGTGCTTAGTGAGAGAGTGTGAACACATAGGCTTCTTCCCCTTCTTCTGTAACCGGCCCTCCATCACAGGTCTAATTTGAATGAACCTTCAAAAGAGGGCAGCAGCATAGCAGGATCAAAACAGTGGGATAAATTCAGCTTTACAAGCAGAAATAGAAGTATAGAACCAAAATTGAGGGAAAGCAACAGCTGAATATGACTGTTATTCAAGCAGGTGGCCTGGGACTTCAACCACAAACATAGACACACCCAATCAATAAGCCAACAAACCATTTAAGCTATTCATTAATTAACACAAGAATCCATGCATCACAAAGCTGATATGTATGAGACTGAACACACCCTTAACCTTCTATTCCTAGCACACACAAATTTAGAGACTTTCAAGAGATTCTAGGACCAGATTCAAAGCCCTCCCACAAATAATGAACAAACCAAAATAGCAACCATAGACCAGATCTAACCTAAATCTTCTGGAGAAAAGGGAAAGTAGAAACTAATAGAAATTAGAATGTAGTAGCTAATTTCGTGCACCTAAACATTACCCCATGTATTGGCCCATTAAAAATATTAATCTACAACAATTAACCCAAAATCAAACAGCCCAAAGTTCATATGACCCATTGAGGTCTTGAAAATAGGATTATGCTGGCCCAATTTAGCTGTGCTTCCGGCATCACATGTAACAAGTGAATTTTAACTTCATGGCATGCCTTCTCCCTTTGCGTGTTATATATCTGCTATGGAATATTATCAATTTATCATCTCCCTGTATGGGTGTGTGTTCACTGCTTGCTCCTCCTCCCTCTAGCTGAGTAGATAGATTTTTTTGTTACGTGCATGGAATCTTGAGTTCTTTAGTTCTATGCACTGAATTATCATCTCTTTGCCTTCCTTTGACAATATGGCTTATTCTATTTGTGGAGACCGTCTTTTAATGCATTAGGTGTCCTTTCTTTTCTATCCCTTCGTATATATATATATATATATTATATTGGTGCATTAGGTAGGCAGCCGGCGCTTTAATATATTCAGGCAACCTCTGTTCACATGGATCCTTTCTCATTTCTTCATTTCTCTTATTTTGTTTGGACCTCAGTTTTCCCTACTTTGTTTTGCATAGGTCCGTGTAGCTGACCCATTAAGTTGGGATAAGACTGAGTTTGTTGTTGTTGTTGTTGCCACCTGGGAAGTTTGGAAAGAAAGGAATAGCAAGATGTTTGAGAATGGATCAAGATAAGGCATCAGGGTTCTGCCAGGCACCCAAAATTATTTAATCAGATGAGCATGCACAAGCAATTATTTATGAGAAAGCTGCTACATTTTTTATGTAATTTTTGAGAATGTGTACAAAGTGATGACCTTAAAGATACCAATTATACATACCTTTTACTTTATCAATGAAACCTTACATTTTCCCAGGCAAAACACCAAAATGTGCACAGGCACACAAGGGATAAACAAAGGGACGAGGTATACAGCATTCTACCATGCAACTGACAAGTTGTTCTAACCTCTTAATATGATCTGGGAGATCCTCAGAAGCAGGTAACTTTCCCCTTGGTGGAGCTTGTAATCGTATTTCTTTAGCTTCCTCCCTATAAAGGAAAGGAAAAGAATTTGAAGAATGTCATAATAAGTTATAATTCAATGGGAGATGATTAGCAAATTCACAACCAGTCAAAAAGGAAATTTAAACAATCTCCATCAAACATTTAACCTCCTCGGTAGTTGTTATGCCGAATGGATGTGTTGGAAACTTGGAATACAAATCAAAATTCAATAAATATTATCCTACTCACTACAAGAATCCTACTTGAACTAGGATGCCAGCCAAATTTTTGGAAATGGTGCATCCAAAACAGTTAACAGGAAGCCTTTTCTCATTATTTTCCACCCTCATCCACGAGAAAATTATCGTTTGCAGATTTATGGCAGAGATCAATACTAAAAAAATAAAAAATGTACACCTACACTCTAGGATCACTCCTCACGTTCCCAATTTTCCCAGTGCATTATAACCAATCATAGATTTTCTTCAACTAACGACTTGATATCCTTTCTTAATTCTCAAGACAATGTTTAGCGTCTCAGGTTGGGCCATGGTCTATTTACACTACCATCACATCTCAAGCAATGGATTTTTTGTTGGGTGCGCATGGAAGATTGTGCCAGTTACAAGAATAATAGATGGGGGTAGTAGACATGGAAGATGAGAGTATAAGAATGATTAGCAGGGTATGATTGCAACTTCTAGGGCAAGATGTGGAGGCAAAGTGAAGCAAAAATAAGGTTCCAGAAACACCACCAAAGAACATGAAGCCGTCACAGCTAGCATGACAGCCAGTGGTTACTGTTCATGCTCAGCTTCTGCTTCTGCTTCTGCTCTGTTTGTATGTTAACTCTTCTTGTTGATCTCTGTTAACTCCTCTTGTTGATCTCTGAACTTCTGAACTCTGATGTAAATGCTTCCATATCTTGCAGGCATACTAATTCTACCCAATTTTCTAAATTATGTGTCATCTTAGTTCAGGTTCTGCTGCTACATTTTTTTTTCCCCGGTAATATTGCTGCTACATGTTAAGACCAATTTCGATCTGCTATCCTCCATTCAAATAGCTCTAAAGATTTCTAACTTGATTCCCAGTTCTGCTAATCAATTTACAGCATTTCCATTCTTGTTTCAAGTTTTCCTACTTGCAGAAGTATTGTTCTTGATTTCACAATCCGGCTATCAGATCCTGACACAATTCTGTGAACCTGGCCTGTAAATAGGACAAAATCTTTGACTGAAATTGAAGCCTAATATGAACTGTTCAACCATAACTGCTGAGATTTCTCCTTTTCTGGTTTATATTCCCTGTTTTGTGCTCTGTTTTGAACTAAATTCCAGATGTATTTCCCTGGTTTGAATTTAGCCTTCATAATAATGGCTTAAAGGAGGGATGGGAAAGAAATTTCTGTGAGTGATGGATTACATTGGCAAACAAAAAAACAAAACTATATGACAACTTATAGAAGCACAACACAGGAGAACAATGTTACATGAAAACAACAAATTTGAACAGTAAACCACTGAACCAGATAACTCAGAGCCCAGCTTATTTCACATTACAAAGTCTAGGGACTATTAAAAATTGGGGCAAGAGATCGCTGCCCGGTCATGTGGCCCATGCACCAGCATGGGGCCAATGAGAGTGAACATAGGAGCATCAACATGGATGGAATTTTTCATTTCACAAGGGGTGGGGCAGTAATTTCGTGTGATCTTGTGTCTAGGCATAGAAGCCACACGACCAGGCAGCATCTTTTTCCCTAAAAATTAAAATAGATAATGTAACAAAGATTTTTTGGCAAGGACAACCTAAGACTGACATATAGAAATGCAACCTTAGCGAACTGGGTCCCACAAGAAAAACAAATTTGAACCTTTAACCCCAAAATCAAACAAACCGCAGAATCAGGTAACTAAGACACCAGCTCATACTGATAACTATCTGGTTAAGAAAACATTACAATTAAAAATAAAAAATAACAATTTTTTTGGAAAGAAAAGCAAACAAAACAACACATTAACAGACCCAAATATTTTATCCAATGGCTTAAATTCCAAAATCTAGTCAACAATACATTGACATAACAGACTCAGACCAAGCCTCATCCCCTTTCTTGAGACCCAAGCCCCAAAGAGCAAACAAGTCCCCCTGTTCAGCCATTATTCCCAAAATCTCTGTTAGGTGGAGAAGTGTGTGGTCATGATAAAGTGAGGGGATGTCTGAAAAATTCCACATGAATGGTAAAAGTTACCCTGTTTAGAGGACATGGTAAAAATTTTGAAATCCACACTTTCCCTGCCTCCATAAGCTGTTATCAAACCAAAATTGATTGGATTTGAGGTATAGTGTGGAAAGCCATTGCTCCACACCATTTAGAGAGATGATGTACCATTACTATCCCTCACTAGAAAAGACAGCAAATGAACATGATAGGGAAAACTTAATTTCCCTTTACTACCCTCACTTTCCCCAACCTGTGGGGCACAGAGCCTACTTTGTTATCCTTCACTTCCTGGTTAACCACACAGACAAAATGTCAAAATGCCACTAATGTTTTAGCATTAAACATACTCTGATTTTTCACATAGCGCAGGAGAAATAAAAAGTACTTATACCTTCCTAAAAGTCAAAAGCTAGCCTTGATGAATTATAATCTACCAATATGTCCCAATAATCTATCAGTTATGAGTTAAGTATACTGAACATAAAAAGGGGAAAGTTGACTGAGTGGGTCACCTAATTGTGCCACATGGCATGTCAGGTAGGCTGAAATTTGGTACAAAGGTAGACCCCATGGGCCCTTGCTCACATATCAAGTTTTAGCCCGAAAGAAATTTACCAAGTAGAAACACAAAACATTGAAAAATATAGGACTACAAAAATGGTGCATGGACATACATCATACATGGGAGGGTACACCATTACATTGGAGGGTAACTTATGGAATTTGAAACTGAAATTTCATAAGTGGGTGATCCATACATTCCTAAAATATTCAACTGTCAAAATTGACACATCATCCTTCTGTGTGGCACATTGGAGGAGCCTTGAGAAAAGCTTAGGTGGGCAGCCACCTAGCCAACCTTTCACAAACATAAAAGAATAAAAAAGTATCACCATCCAAGAGCAGCTAAGGTTTAAAAACAACCAGATCCATGCCTTGGGTTTTGAATGTAAACAGGAAATCTAGTTCAAAGTGCAGTAGTGAACATCAAGAAATTCAAACCTGTCTTCAGCATAATAGATGTGCTTGTTAGGTGCCTGATTATCAAGAGAATGCAGCACAGCACCTAGCTTCTCAATTTTCTACAGAAAACAAAGAATCCAAAATAAGATGCCAACAGAGTAATTGCATAAAAGTTGACTATGATCAATTTCTATCCTCAAACCAGCAACAACCATGGTTTAAGGAATCGGATTGGATCGGCCTGAATTGGTCGGATCAGTATCAGCCATGACCGATCCCGGTTCTTGACAGATACTGTATCAGTAGATCCGTATGGACAAAGGGAAAAAAAACACTTTTTTAGTTGAATGTATGGGTATCTCTGTCCGATTCGGGCCTATCTGGATTGGGATTGGATCGGTATTGGCCTTGACCGATTCCGATTTGTTATCTTCTCAAACATTGGCAACAACACTACAACCAACTAGAATTACTAGCAACACTAAAACACCTTCTTTTCACTTTGAATTTTCTGAAAGACATATCCTATATCTTGGGTCTTCATGAGCATGAGTTCCTCATTAGTGTACTTCTTGGCCTCACTCCTGAGAAAACCATATTAGTTAGTGAATGGCCAAAACTTATGGAAGCAAACCAAGAAATTGGGCAACTAATATCTTACTCTGGTTTATGAACTCCATCCTTTGTTCTTGTTCTTATCATCTTGAAGTAAAATTCATCTGGGTTCCTGAATGATGCTTTCTCCTTGAGTTTCTGTAACCAAACCAAAAATTATGCAACGAACACCAAATATTTAATAGAAATCATGTTACAAGAAATATTACTGAGGTCATTTTGCAGACGATATTAATAACAAATAACAGGAAATCAGGAGAAGCAATCACTGGAAACATTACCTGTAAAGTCTCCTCCTTCTGGTGATATGCCTTTGCACGCAAGACATAGTCTTTATGCTTTTCTAGAATCCCAAACTTCTTCCTAGCATGCCTGAAATTATCAATAAAGCCATTACACAATAGTGAGTTCCTAAACAGATGAAATAGAATCCACTGGGGAAAAATAGATACTTTCACTTACGGCTGAGATCGCTCCTTGTGAGCCCGTCTACTGATAGCATTCCTTAGAGACGACATTTTTTCACGTAAGTTGGAAGTACCTTTACTGCAGGACTAAAAACTTTGAGCTATCAGTTTTCTGCACTGTTTCAACAGATAAGCAGAGATCTTAGAACTTCCCTGTCCTTTAACAGAACAGCAATGACCAAGCTTCCTTTATTTAATTAAACAAGGCCTAATGCTCCAGAATCCTAGCTAACAGAGAGAGAGAAATCCAATAAAAGTATCTAGAATCCCAAATCCTATGCTGTTCAAGAGAAATCAAAATATCACAGAAGACCTCCCAAATAAAAATATTGAAATTGAACAACAAATACAATGGGATTAACAACTGGTAATTAACAGAGGTATGCTTAAAATTGACTGACTGAAACATAAAATGGCAGACACAACAATTCTTCTTCACTTGTGAATAAACCGAGTTAAGTAACAAAGGGTACAGATTCCCAGAGAAAAGATAACGCCAAGCACAATCTATCCAACAAATCCCAAACGTTCAGCAGCATCATAAATCAGCTTGGAAGTATCCTCCAAGTGGGATGCATGAATGAAAGCTTGGAAGATAATTCATTAAAGATAAAGCAGATGCCTTTGTTGAAGTAGCGATGGCAGTAAAACCCATGAAACCCAGTTAATAAAGAAGAAGAAGAAGAAGAATGGCATTGAGCGGTCCTGTGAGCTATTCCAATCAAGAATCTGCTAGGTTTCCAACCCCTCTCACAGAAAGAGGGAGAGAGGAGGTGAGCTTACCTTGTTTGTATGTCTTTGCGGTCGCTGCCCCGTCACCTTCTCTGCCCACTTGCTCTCAGGACAAAGCAAAGTTGAGTATAGGAAAGAATGGCAACGGCACTATAGCGAGAAACTATTACGTAGCATTTGGTTGCGTAAATCTGTTAGTGCACATATTGATTCTTGACATAATTACATAAAATGAGCTTCTGTGGAATCGTAATCCTGAAGGATTAACTGTTTGGTTACCTTGATTTTGTCAGTTGAATTCATCTAGAATCTGCCTGAAAAAAGTTTGGTTACTTTGAGTCCGTCAGTTAGATCAATTGGATTCATCTAGATTTTCCTGAAAAGCTGTTTGGTTGCACTGAGTCTGCCAGTTGGATTCATCTCTCTCCTCAAATAATTTTTTATTTTTCTTTTGTATTTATTTCTTGCCGATCAAAAGCCTAAGTATAAAACAATAAATTAAAATTAAAAAAAAAAATCAATCCACTTACTTGAGTCTACCTCAATGGCTCAATTTACCAAATTATTTGCTTTGTCCATGGAAACAAACCTAGTTGAAAGATATGGTAGTATTCCATGAAAATTAATTTTTACAGTGCAAAACAAGTACTGTTTTGGCCTTGACTGCACCTTCCAAACTAGCACTGCACTTTTCCACATGTTATTGACAACATTTTCACTGCTTTCTTTTTTCTACTCTAAAGAAATCCTATAGTGGGTACTTTGTTCTAGTGGTCAAATTAAAAAAAGAAGAAAAAGAGAAAATTATGGTTCGTAGTTCATAGCATTTATAAGGCAAACTGTGAATACGAGTCAGTTTTTCATGCCGTCAGGACTAGAAATAACTTGACATTCTTGAATGTATCTTTATCCTTCATTTTATGTCATTTTTATGGTTCAACCCTTGAGGATTACTTCACAACCCAACTTCTCCAACAATTCTTAGCTTTCAGGAATAATCCTCTTATTTGTAAAACTGGAAACAATGACAAACACTTGGAAGCCCTAAAGAATACTCCTATAATTCATGTGGTCTGAGTGAATGCCAAGCCATGGTGGATTACGGAGGAGTACCTCTTTTTTTTTTTTTTTTAGGGGCATCAATTGTTACAGAAACGAAGAGTATTTTAAACCTATTCAGTGTTCAGTACATTGTCTTGAATACTAATTTCAAGCCACTTTCACATGCCAAAAATTTACAGTGCTACAATTAGAGATTTAGTTGCACGAACCAAACCCAACATTCGTGTCTTAACCCAGAACCCTACAGTCGAGTTCTCTCATATTGAAACCCTAGATCAATCTAAGTCTAGACACTTACCAAGGCTCGTGGTAACCCTAGGGAAACGGAGACAACGAGCGTGCGAGAGAGAGAGAGGGACAGAGCAAGCGAAGGCGAGAGAGAGAGAGCATACCTGCAGGTTCGAGCAGCAACTGGAACGATGGTTGTCTGCCTCGTGCAGCTTGAGACGATAGAGTCGCTAGCAGGTTTCGTGATTTTCAACTGAGGCCCGATACTTTGGACCCTGGATGGAATCCAGTTTATTTATATGGGGTAAAATCGGTAAGTTTAATCTTGAATTAAAACTCTGGAGGCTGGGGTTTCTTATTTTCTATAATTCCCATTTTACCCTTGGTCAGTTATCGGTTGATGGGAAGGTATCGGATAGGAGTGTCAATCGGTTTCAGTCTAGGAATGAGGGAGATCAAAATCAATCCATTAAAGAACTTCGGTTTTCGATCGGTTTCGATTTCGATCTAGTTTGGTTTCGATTTATTTTGGTTTTTTAATATCGATTTAATATCGGTTTAGATCGGTTTATCATTAGGTTTGAACCATAATGTATCTTACATTCATAACTTATAATGATAAGATTTGACGAAAAAAAAAAAAAAAAACTTTAAATTCATGATTAAATAATGATTTATCATTGTAAGGAAAATATAGCTAATATTGAAACCAATGGATAAAAAATTACTAAGAAGATAACTAATATTGAAATCACAAAATGAACCCTATTATCCAGTCATTCAGTTAACTATCCAACTAGTTTTCTATAATGAACAAAGAAATCGATGAAAGCATTATTACAATTTACAAATCAATTTCTCTATTCATAACCTAATATTCAATGATTTGTAACAATTTCTCTTATAATAAAAATTTTCTCACTCGTATTATAAAAAATGGATGGTTAATTCATCAATTTATAATCTTATAATCATTTAATTTTTTACCAGTTTCATTCGGTTTAGTTTTAATTTGGTTATTGATCGGTTTCATTTGGATCGATTTTCAGTTAGTCCCAATATACCTCAGTCCAAAATCAATCTGGATCAGTTTGGTTCGGTTCGAATTTTATCGATTTGGGTTAGGTTTTGACACCCCAAGACTATCGGAGAGGGAGAGGGAGAGGGAGAGGGAGAGGGAAAGGGAAGGAAGAGGGTGGGAGAGAGAGGTGTTGCAGGTTCATTGTTGATGGCTACCACTCCACTGCAGCTCTGTCTCTTATCTCGTGGATTCTAACTGCATCAGAGGTTCATATAGGCTTAGAAACTTAGCCCAACAGCTCCGTCTCTACAAACCTCCACCTTCCTTCGACGACGATGATATTGAGAAGCAACGAATCGAAGAAAGTGCAGGGAAGGTAATTTCTTATATGGGCATTGCAGAATCAACAACACCAATTACTCACCCAGAAAAATTCAAGCCCAAGTGAGCTGCGGTGCCTGTCTGCCTCTTCGTAGGTGATGGTGGGGATCTCTGGTTCATCCTCATCAAACTTTTAATTTTATGAGACAAGTCGAGTTATTGTTGCAGGTGGAGTGTCGGTGCCTGGAGGGAAAGCAGAGGAGGGCAACGCAGATGACAGAGGCGCGGCCACTGTTGGACAAAGTTGTGATGGACCGAAGGCCATACATAATCGAAGGAAGGCCTTTAATGGCTGATTATGTATCGTCATCCACTGGGTTATGAGCAAGGATAACGAAGAATGGTTGCTGGACTTTGTAGTACCACAATAACAGTTGAAGAAAAAAAAAAAAAGAAGATGAAGAAGATTAACAATGTTCTACCACCGTAGGCCAATGGAGAAGAATTCACCACTTACATTGCTTGTAATTCACTTCTGTTTTATTTCTGCTTATGGAAGAGGGAGACTAATGGAAAAGGAACTTATATCTGCTCTCACTCCATTGTTGAGTTGCAGGCTGCATGCCAGGAGCTTCAACTTGCCAAGGAGAAGAAAGAAGGTTAGGGTTCTACGGTTCCGAACCCAATGCTCAGTGTTCATTGTTCTACCGATTTTGTTACCCTATTATTTGTTGTAAATAGGAAAAGCAAATAGAGCATCGGGTATTACCTTGCTGTTGCTGTTTTTTGCAGCGGAATGAATCCAGTTGCATCAGATATGCACGAACAGTGACAAACGAAAGGTTGAGTCGATCTCGTTAGGCAAGCTTTGTGGTCAAACCCTCTTATTTATAGAGAATTGGTTCATAATAATCTACTACTAGTGGGTTATCTCAAGTGGACAAGCCATGAAGGAACCGGGTCAAGACCAGTCCAACCCAGTTCAATTAACAATTGCATATAAAAAGAAGAAGCACCAGCACCAATGCAACTCGCCAAGGAGAAGAAAGAAGGTTGCTTAATAATGTGAGTTTATGTTCGAATTGGCTGTTCTCAATTCCCCCATTCACTTTTCAGTTGCATAGCTTCACTTGCCCTTTCAATTTTGGTTTGCTCTAAGTCTCTAACGCCCATTTTGGGCTGATAAGTCAGTTTAATGCTTCATTTGCTATTCCGAGTGTTTATCGTTTCTGTAATCAGAGTTTCGATTGTCAGCAATTTGAATTTTGATGTTCAGATTTCACTTTTTTACTTCAGGTTGGATTGGATGCATTGGAAGTGATTTGGATGTGTTAGAGCAAACACCAAGAAATATGATAAATAAACCAAGACAGATCGCACAACACAGAGATTTAATGAGGTTCACACACCAAAATGGTGTGCTACGTCTTCGGACGAAGAAGAAGATGTTTCACTATGCAGAAGAGAGATTACACCAAGCAGCGGCAAGAAAACTCGCCCTGAAACCCTAGCTAGAAAAAAAAAACCCCAAAATACAATGACTTTCTCAACAAGATAATATATACTCCAAGCTGCAGGTCGACCCATCAGGTCACAGTCGATCCGTTCGGACCGCTCTGCTTCCATTTCAGATCTCAGAAAACTTCCCATTCAGGTCGCCATTAAATATGTCGGAGCGGGTCAATCTTCAAAACTGGTCAAGAATTCGAGACAAACTTAACAGGATGCATGGAGAAGGTGTTTGTTTAATGCTTTTCGGTTTTCCGAGGGGTTGTTAGGGATTGGTATTTCTCAGACCTTGTAGATTTTTGTCTGGGGAAAAGGTTTCAGCAGGTGTTATTGATCTGAAACTTTTGTTGCTGAATTTCACCACTGATTTTGTGTAATTATTTCAAATCTTTGAAGTTCTAATTGTTCTGTTACGAACTAAGTTCTGGTGAGGAAATTGAGGAGCGATTCTCTGATATTTTTCATTATTTATTGAAGTAATACTTGCTTCTTGGGTGACTTAGTTATTTCAGTTTGGGTCTGTCAATAACATTTTCAATTTTCCAACTTCTTGTGATTCATTAAATATGCTGTTGTAAAGAATAGAGTATGGATGCATCATGTGTATGTTATCGAACTGGTGAAGTGTACTTAGTCTGTGCTTGTCTTTTCCATTTTATTTATTTATTTATTTTTTCCCTTACACCTTTTAATGATTGTAGAATACCTATTTTACCCCCCAAATTAAAGAATAAAAACTAAAAAGTAAAGACATGTTCACATTTTAAATAATGGTTATATTTGGTATCATTTATTGATTTATTGTCATTTTTTTGGGCTTGCATGAGTGGGCCGGAATATAATAGCACATTTTAAAGAGGGCTCGTTTAAAAACCGGTTAAAGCCCGTTTAACATTAAACATGTCCATAGTCCGGTTAATGCCCGACTAAAGCCCGATTTAGGTGGCCCGATTATAACCCGAGACCGACCGACCGAATATAAAGTGTACCATGCCCTCAATAACTAAGCCCGATTAGTTAAATGGGCGGACACGATGTAGCCTTTGAAAGTCTTCAAGCCCGATTAAGCCCGACCGAAACCGAACCGGCCCGACCGGTTGACACCCCTATTTAGATGATGTCTAGCTGAGGTTTCCTAATTGAAGTTGCTGTAGTAGTTCAAATGCTTTCCTGTGTTTGTCCATTATAGATGTAGCTATATTTTCTTGTGCTTTTTATTGTTAATTTTAGCTAGATAGCAACTATTTTGTCGTGATCACTCATTAAATTTTGTGGATTTGTTATGGTTTCTTGTAAATTTAGAAGCACACTGAGTCTTACTCTTGTGTTTGATTTTCAAAACTTGCAATCAATCCATCATGTTTCACCCAACATATTCTCTTCTGTTGGCTTAGTGCTTCATAAGGCTTAGAGTTTTGATCAACTTGCTAATTTTAGAGTCTCAGGTGGGACTGACAAGCATCGCATGCAGTGGGCTTCAGATCTTCATGGTTGCTTTCTAGATGCCATCACACAACTTAGTGGACCAGATAGTGGGTATTTTTATTCAGGAATGAGAACATATAGTGCTGGTTTATTTTCTTAAGTGGAAGCAATTGGAATATTATTTCATCATTTAATCAACATCATCACCCGACAATTTGACTACTATATCAGAATCAATTTTTTGTTTTCCACAAAATAAATTAAGCCATGTCTTAGTAACCGTTTGTCCGTATAAAATCTTAAAGGTTTTGCTCTGTTTGACCATGTTGGTTATTGTTATAGTGGGCCTATAATATACAGGAATTGCCCTCCATCATACACTAGGAGGGCAATCTTATTTGTCCTGTAGGGTGAGCAGAAATGGTATTAAACCTCTATTTAAAAAAATTTATACTAACCAATCTCTTTTGCCTTATTTGGTCCGTGCCTGATTGTTACAATTCCGTGTAACCATGCATAGTCAGTGAGAATATTCCTTCTTATAAAACATAAGCATTCAAAGTTCCTCTAAGTTACTTGTGCTTTCAGATTTTTTAATTCTTACTGCCTTTTGAGGACCTTACCTTTGCACCCAATCAATCGATAATAGATTATATGCTTTAAGCCTTAAAGTCCTCCGAAGAGAGGAAAAGGGGGGAGGGTATACAACATAAGAGTGCTCCACTTATGTTGACTAGCCTTCGGATAAACTAGTGTAGGATTGTGATGATTTAAACCATGATACTGCAGGAAAATCTCATAATATTTATGAGTTCTGAAAGAGATTGATGCAACTAAATTATGTTAGTTGAGAGCTAGCACCAGGAGGAGGCTGTTCAGGTTCTAGATTGGCACTTTGGAAAGGGATTTAGAAACAGTGGCTTAGAGGTGAAAATAGGGCAAGGGTGAGGGAGGGAACTAACCCCACTTGGGTAATTACAGGCAGGAGAAAGGAAGCTGTTATATGAGACAGCATCAACTTATATTAAAATGTTTTGTTAGAGTGAAGCTAAGCTCATCATTTTGGCTATCAATATCTCAGAAAAA
Source organism: Macadamia integrifolia (assembly GCF_013358625.1). NCBI lineage: Eukaryota > Viridiplantae > Streptophyta > Magnoliopsida > Proteales > Proteaceae > Macadamia > Macadamia integrifolia. The sequence continues at coordinate 19,522,079 of NC_056557.1, forward strand.
TCATGTGCACGGTGCACCCTAAAAAAAATATGAATAGAAAACTTTGGGCATCCCTTTTGAAATAATATGCTCCATTCCTTTTCAACTTCCCCATGTCGTCAAGAATATAATCCAAACAATGGGCAATACAAGGGTTCCAAAAAAATAAAATGGGATCACTTCTCTGTTAGTTTTTTTCCTGCATTATCAGTCACAATCTGAAAAACATTTGATTATCCAACTTCCTCAACAACCTCATCCAGTAAAATTATTAAAATTTACCTGTTTTTTATGACTTCTGATGCATCCACTGATTTGTAAAAAAGAGGGAAAGGGCTGGGTATGCTAGTGGTATACCCAAATCTGTGACTACCTATCTTGTCCTCCCCTTGGAAAGTCCCCTATGCCCCTCCCATCCCAGCCATCCCATTGGTTGAGCCGCTAGCTACAGGAAAGATGGCAGAGTACCTAACCTCCTCCCTAAAGAAATACACGCCATGTAGACAGTACCCCAAAAAATTTATTAAAGTCTGCCTATTCCATCTTTCCATCTATTGAACATGATGATCCAGATTGGGCTTACTGTGCTCTGAATTCTTCAAGAGATTTTTTTGGTATTTGAAATCTCATTCTCTAAGAACTTCTAAGCAATGTCCTTATTTGAAGGATATTTTAATACCATGTCTATACTGTCCAATTGTATCAACCACTAGTGGTGGAGCATGTGGTTTAATTCGATACAACACGCAAAATCTTACCAGCCCTTGACATATGAACAATAAAACCTAGGATGCTAGAATGAAACTTTCATTTCCAGTGTCCTATTATTAAATATTTATATTATTTAATATTAATATTGTATCGAATTTACGGATAGGGACAAAAGAAAAGGGAATTTCCTTTTTTTACTTTTTTCTGACAACGTCTAATTGCTTGGGATGGCCAAGGCTGACTCGTTGGAGTGTGTTTCTTGTGACGCTCTCTTTTCTCACTTGCCAATTGGTCAAGTATTAAGCCAGCTGAGAGGTCTCTAATATTTTGAAGTTGTTGTATTATAAGGAATTGCAGCATGGTAGGAAACCAAGCAATGGCTTCTCCTACTTCGGTTTGAGCATCCTTATTCCACCAATCTAAAGGTTTTTGTCAACAGGTTTGTAGACATTTTTACTCCAATATTTTACTTGCTGAACTAACTACAGTTTAAATTTCCTTTGACCACCACCAGAAGCTATTCTCTTTGCTCTTCTTGTTACCTTTTTAATGACCTCATGATCTTCATCCTCTACTTCCTGTAATTCATCACAGGCACTTGTTTGAGGAGTCTAGACTTCCACACACACTGCATCTTTGATTCCTTGCAGCTTGTCTCTCATTCCTATCATCACATTAGTAGAAACAAATTGACGTGGATCAAAATCTGAGCCAACTGGTGCTTCAGCCTATTTACTACACCACTCACTATTTGTCTACAATAATGGCAACTATGGCACTCTAACTTTTTCTTTCTATCATCTCGATTGTGCCATGTTCCAACCAAAATGGCTTTCATGCCTTTATATCTAATTTTCTTTATTTTCTTGAGAACTGTCAACCCCTCAGGACGTCTCATACTCCCCTGATTTAGATTGAACACATTTCTTCTCTCTTTTGATTCAATTTAATTTCTAGGTATTATATATATCTAAGTGTTTTAACATTTGTCTTTATCTATCTTTATTGTTGCTGTTCCTTCGTAGTGTGCTTTAGCATCGCATTGCTTTGAGAGAAAAGGGCCAGGTTAGGATTTTTCTTTTGTTGAGTGTTATTTGTATTAATTGTATTCAAATGGCCTATGTGTGACCCATCAAATTTGAAAACTCATCCCGGGTTACCTGATTCATCCCAATCTCACTTTTCACTTGGCTGATTTTATTGAACTGGAGTCAACATAGCGACTATTAGACTTTAGGAGCTGACTCAACTCCCGAGTCAGCAAGCTATGGTTGTGGATGTCCATGGACATAACAGGATATGGTTGTGGATGTCCATGGACATAACATGACTTATCTATGATATGGATTGCTAAGCAAGCTGATATCAGTATGACAATTATGTCAATTGTGGTTTCTTTAGAATGATTGTTGACTCCTTGAACTTTGCTTACTCTCTCAGGTGCAATGACGGTTAAAACTCAAAATTCAAGCTCAGGGGAAGTACTTGCATAAGATCTTTGAAAAAGAGGGAAAACAAGTTAGCACTCAAAGCCTCTGAGACATCCTTGGCTGAGGAAAAGCAAAGCCATGCCCTTCCCTACCGGGTCAATGGATTCTACCATCTTTTTGTGCTCCCACCTAGGAACAATTGGAAAAGGTCCTATATAAATAGTTGTGGTCTTTCGTGTCTTAGCTCTGATCTGCAATAGATATTAAAAGCCAGAAGATGGCAAAGAGATGGAGAAGGTTGGAGAGGCCAAAGTATGGGTGAAGATTGAAGACTCCGGGAATATAAGTTTTGGTCCAACGTTTGCTTTCAGGCTTTTCTTGGAAACAGCCTCTTCTGTGAAGCTAAGGGTAAGGCTACGTACATATGCCCCTCCAAGACCCTACAGTAGTGGTAGCCTCGTGCACTGGGTTGCTCTATTTTTATGTGCTTTCAGGTTTTTCCATGAGTAACTGAATTGCTTTATTATCTGACAATTATGATGTCTACAATGTCTTGGATAGATAGAGATGCAATTATACAAAGAATGATCAATAGACCTCCGATTGAGACCAAAAAAAATGTGACAGAAGATATTTCGTTATGTTTTTGGCATTCTTTAAAACTAAGTTGCTCACAATTTGTTGAGATCACCTTCCCTCACAAATAGCCCATGAAATCCATAGGGCACCCGCCGGGGCAGCTTTACCACTGCAACAATCTCAAGAGAAGGTGATTTTGCATCCATGACCAAGAACTTCGATTCCCTTAAAATCTCATCATGCATGTATGACACCACATACCCATCGTCTTCCTCAGCGTTTGGGTCCTCCAGGTTTTTTGCCCCAAAGAATGGTTCACCACCATAGCACCCTTGCCCATACATCTGACTGCCCACAATTTGTTCTCGGTGCTCCCATCCTGAAAGGTCCAGCTTCACTACCCCAACCATCTTGGGCATTGGCTCTCCCACTCCCAGGTAGGCATACTGGCTCTTCTTCCCCCCTAATGCTGGGTTTATCACCCCAAATTCCAAGTTCCTTGCAGACAATGGGAACCTTGAAACGATTCCACTCTTCAAGTCTATCCTAACCTTCTCTACCGATAAGTGGTTCAGCTCAGTCTTCTCTAAGCAGTGGTCTATGGACAAAATGTTGGGTGCAATTAGGACAATTGCATCATCTTCCTCCTCCCAGGCATTAATGGTATGGAAGATGTTGAATCCAGGAACATCGAACCACCTCATCTCTGATTCATCCTTGGCATTCCGTGGAATTACACCAATCCTCGGCACTTTCGCATGGTCTAACTGCATCAAAGGTTTTCCTTTCATAACTGCCATTGGGTTTATTGTTATCTGTATTTCAGGAAATATTGCAAACTGTTTAGTGATGGCAAAGTCATGAACCAGTGACCGATGAGATATAGAGAAGATGGGTACATCTGATTGTTTTGAGCCATTTACATCAAAACTGAAGAAGGTCAAGAATGGGCGGATCATGCCCTGACGAAAAGCAAATGTTTCTTTGGTGTCCGGATCAATCTTTGGGTGGGCTGTCATGTTTCCTAACAGTTCTCCATTAGAATCATAGGGCCTTATGGTCTCAATGTCACCGGCTTTATCTACACAAACAGCAAGGGCAAAGAGCCTGTCACCAACGAAAGCAAGGCTGGTATTGGCAAGACCACCCCCTCTTGCAGGATTGATCTGTCCACTGAAGATTCTAGCTGCAGTGAACAAAAAAATGGTTATCACAAAGGTGGTGGCGGAGTACAAGACTGAAAACATGTTTGGAAAGACCGGCCGGCCAGTTTTGTGCTCTAAATTCTACTTATAAGTCTTGACATAGCGGCTACAGAGCACGGCATGGCCATCAGAAATGGTGAGGGCATGAAGCATTCCATCACCATCAAATTGGTGGTATGAACCAGTTGGGAAGTACTGAGGGTTGGGGCCATTGCGAATGTAAGCTCCATTAAGGCAAGATGGGAGTTGTCCTTCAGTAACCTGGCACGCGGTTGGGGGAAGCTCGTCAACCGGAGCGAAATTATCACAGAGGACACACTGTGGATCAATGAAAGATGGGAGAGGATGAGCTTCATTGAAGCTGTTGATGGTATCTTCCAACACATTGAGGAAGGTGGTCAGTAGAGAAGACACCAATGGCCTTCTAGTGGTAATAACCATAGGTTCAGCACCTTTGTATGTTGCTGTTACTTCTACTGTTGTTGTGTTGTGTGACCTCATTCCAACTCTAATGAAGGAAAAACTGAGTTCTGGGCTAAGGGGAGAAAATTTTCTTGAGATTGTTTCTGTTGTTATGGGCTTGGTGGAAGGGAGAAGCATGTTTGGGTGATGGAATTTGGAGGAGGAAGTAGAGAAGGATTCCATTGTCTCTACTACAGCAGTATGTTTCCTATGGGTTTTAAATGCTTTACTTCATGTGGGTTTTAAATGCTTTTTGGTAAAGTATTAGATTAGAGCATGGAATTAGAGACAAAGGAGTTTGGCATTTGTCCCCCAAAAGGGTAAATATTAGTTAGGTTATTTATAAGTAGAGACTAGAAGTTTGGGATATAGTTAGTTAGGTTCTACATGTCACATGTGTAACCTTTATCTTTTCTTTTTTATGAGGGAAGCTTGTTGGGAAGTTCTATAAGACCATGACAAAGGAAATAATTTGCATTTTCTTTTCTTAATGACAAACCATATTTTTTCTGGGTTAATATTTGGTGAAAAGATTTATTGAAAAGAAATGAAACTAACAGTTTGGCTTGCCAATAGTGTTTTGATAGAACCAAAAAGCAGGCTATTTCTTATCTAGATTTTTTTTTTCCTTTTTCCTTTTTTTGTATTTAGGAAGTTTTGGTAGAAGAATGATTCGGATGGATAAAATTTAGTTGTTTTAGCGGTAACTGGTACAGTCAAAGAAATGAAATCTTAAAAGGTATTTTGAAAAATACTACAACCTAGGAGGATAAAGTGATCTTTTTTTTTTTTTTTCCGAGCACAGTTTACAGCGTGGTTTCAAGTATTGGTATCGGTTGAGATCAATCCTTGATCCTTGACTGATTCAGATTGATTACCTGTATCATTTCAAGGGTAAAATAAAAAAAAATATATATATATATATATATGTACCTGTTTTTAAAAAGTAAAGACAAAAGTTATTGATATCCACCAATCCTTTACGATACCGAGAATTAAATCCAAGGGTTGCAGAAAGAAAAAAAAAAAAATCTGATTTGGCAAGAGAGTTTATTGCCTCTGTTGGTCTCACCTTTGCCAAAGTAAACATTATGGGGCATTGGTTTCCACGATTTTGAATGTTTCAATCATGCCCTCCTTACTAAACAAGGCTGGCATCTCCTTGAGAATGAGGACTTCCTCATGGGCTAAGGTATTTAAGCGTAAGTTTATTCCCACCTTGGGTGGAACTTAATTTCTGATGAACATTCTTTATGGTCCAGGTCTTAAAAGCTAAAGCTAAGTACTTTTCAAATAATTCTATTTTTTTCCTCATCGACTTTGAAAAAACAGAAGATAAGATTCATTACTTGGAATAGCATTGTTAGCATCAAGGCTCTAAAACTTGGGATCGGTCTCGGGGAGACTGATACCATTTTGATATCAATTTGCATCGGTTTGGGTTGGGTAATATTGGACAGATTTACCCATATTTTTAATTTAAAAAGTCAATTTTTTATTAGGTTTTTACCCTTGGACTGTGCCAGTGTATTGGGATCGGAAAGTTCAGCAGTGAGAATTGGTCAAGGCCAATAGCATTTCGATCTGACTGATCCAATATTTTGAACCATGGTTAGCATATTACCCAATTTAAAAAGAATGGTCTTCATCAAAATTGGTAATGGTTGTAATACTTTCTTTTGGAATGATCCATGGATTCCATTCTTACCTCTCTGGAAATTCAAAATACACCCAAAATTTAAGATTTCTTTTAGAGACTTGCTCATAGAGGCATTCCTACCAAAGATGTATTGGAAAAAATAGTTGACTATTGATTGATCCTACCTATGGTTTTCTGCCTTTCTCAGTGTGAATCCATTTGCTTATCTTCCTACCTTGTGATTTCATCAAACGAATTTGGGTAGCGGGACCTCTAGGTTTACAAATTGAGAGCCTCGTGAGTTTTTCTTTCAATGCTTTTATTATATATCTGTTTAATTTGAATCTCATTTCTGTACATGATAAGGACATATTTTTTTAGTGTTTTATAATTTATCGCTATTTTATTTGGTCTCATAGAATTCAACTCATCCACTCACATGTAAAATCCAATCTGTATATGATTTTGAATAATGTGAATAATTGGATTTATTCCTCCTTCCTAACTCTTTTACAATAGGAGTGCATCACCGAGGGCCATCCCTTGGACACTATACCATCATAAACTGCCCCCCCTCCCTCTTTTTGTAGATTTTCCTATTTTGATTACACATATGTTACTAACATTGTTACATTGTTCACAATGTATCAAAATGGGCAAGTGGTGTTTTTTTCAAAGGAAGTTTATCTCACTTTATGTAGACTAGATGATGACAGGAAAAAGTATTGATGCAATCTCCAAAGGCCTTCTCAATAGCTTGAGGCAAGCAAAGGAAGAAGGTGATGTGAGAAAAATTTGGAGTGATTATGAAGAACTGCATAAATTGGTTTTGAACAACACTAGCTCGTCGCCTTGGTGTGCTTCTCCCCTATTTGTTTTTAATATATATAAATCCATTTTGTGGCATATTTTTATCTTAGGCAATCCAACGATCTTGTGCTTTTTATTTAAACATATCACTTATCTTGTTGTGAACAAAAAGGCCAAAATCAAGAACTCTGACACTAACCTAGATGTATCAAGTTATGTCCATTAATTAAATTCTGTTTTTCCATTAAAAAAAGGGTATTTTCCCACTTCTTATTTCTTTGATGCCTTTGCCAATTCTAGAGTCTTTTGGGCTTGGAAGAGTCTTTTAAAAGGCCAAGAGGTCTTACAACATCGTATTAGGTGACATATGGGTAGCGGAGAATTAAGTGATAATTACCACGATGCTTGGGTTCCATCTCTCCCTTCAGGTCATATCACTATCTCACCTTTTTTTTTATTTTATTTTATAAGAAAAGAAATAAAAATGAATTAAATAACAACAGATTCACATTCTCGTTGATACAACTATTCTAAGCCTTTCAATCCTAACTCTATTTGCTAAATTATAAGCTAAACATATGTAGTCTCTATCTTATTTCAACAACTTGTGATATACCGCTATTACTCCGACCTATCATTGGTCTATGGTGTATAGGTTGACCAAGTTGATCAATAGTATATGACCCAACCACGATATGCCAAGAAGATATGAGGAAGGACCAGCAATAACATAGCTCAACACGAACCATTTTGCTTCGACCAGTGGCACCTAATATGCTCAGTGTACCTCAATGCACGTCTGACCGCCACGTGATGAGGAGCATCCACGTTGTCATAAGATGGTGACATTTATAACTGCCTTTGGGCTTAACCATACCTATTTAATTCAACCAGACGTTGGTTTGGCTATTATTTAACTAACGATGGATGAGTTGGCCATTATAAGATTAACCATGGTTGAGTTAATCATTATGAAATTGACCATCATAGCAAACAAAAGGATGAACTCACCAATGGACGAAGGGTCCACGTTGACCACGAAAGGAAAAATCTGACCAATGAGAGGGACCACCAATGTCTGGATAAGGGGCACTTAGCAAATTTGGAAGGTAAAACCCTCAACATACTGAATACATTAAATTTTATCTCTTTTGAGATAAGACTTGATTTAGGCATCAGAGCCTCTTTCCTGGAGCTCCCTATGGACCATATTCCAATCTGTGTTGTGCAAGACCGTATAGAGCAAAATTGTGCATCAAAACATTGCATTTGGGGAATAGCTTTTTCATGGATTTGATATCTAAAAGAAGGTGAAATAGCCCCGCTGGCCATTTATGTACATAATCATCTTACATTTAGTCTTATAGCGCCAAACAATTGGTGCATGTCTATGATTGTTGCTCCCAAAGGTCTTCTTGTTGTAGTCCTTGAAGCATCTTGCCTCTGCTTCTTGAGTATTCCCTACATAGTTATAATCCATAGAAGTAGATAAGAATTGATTTTGAGAGATAATGACTAATGTCCATGTAGTTTGACTTGAGTCATTTTTTAAACCCCCATATGTAGCCCGCTTTTAGTTGCAATATTTTTCCAACCAATTTTTGGATTGGGATTTTTAATAACAACTAAATCACATACAAAAGATATGATCTTGTGGTTATTATGAGTGGTTCCAATTTGAAAACCATGTTACATAATATTCTAAATGTGTTTTTGAAAAGTAAAAATCAGGAGAAAGACAACTTAAAAAAAAAAGCAAAGTAAGATTAACTAGATAGATAACAATGAGATTAAAGGGAAGAAGACAATAATAGTTTTACGGACTTTAAAAAAAATAACCTTATTTTCTAGGCACTTTTGGTAACTTAATCAATTTTAGTCACTAAAATTTTAATACTTCATCAAAATATAGGGTGTCCCTTTCCTATTCAAAGCTTCCAATTTCACCTATTGTTTCACATAAAAAAAAATTTTTTTTGAAATGACACAGTGGTAGAAAATAGGTGCCTAAGCCTAAGTTTCTTTTCAAAATGTCATTTTTATGAAACTGAAAACCGCTTTTAACCATTTGCTTTGTTTACATTAAAATTTGACCAATGAAATGAATCTAGGATCTTCAATCATATAAACCCATTCACTTTCCTTCTTTATTGTGTGATAAGGAATTATGACTTCATGGGGAGCTAAGTTGTCAATATTTGTTAATGTTAATTAATTTGGGTCGAACTAGGCCCTAACCTGATTCCTTCGTGAGTCGTCCACTTAGGGTAATGATAGACCCATTAAGATTAGGAACCATAGTTGGCTAGTCTCTATAAATAAGAAGGTTTGGCCACAAAGCAAAGCAAGGTTTATAACTTAATCTCAAGAGCTCTCTCTCTCCATATTCTCTTTTCTCTCTCCCAATTGAGAGTGTGTCTCTCCAAAGATCTCCATTGCAATACTTGGATTTCAAGAGTGGATAATTGCCTAGCGAGATTACCACAATTTTTTACTCGTCGGTGTTTGTGCAAATCAACCTGTAGCACAACCAGATCCATTCTGCTGTGGGGAAAGCTGTATTGAGGTAATCACCGTTCCCTTTATTTGCTTTCCCTATTTACATTGGTATCAAAGACAAGTAGGTTGAGGATAGTTTCTTCTTGGGAATGTTTCCATCAGGCTCTATGAATATAGTCGTGGGCTATTGGGAGAGAAGTCTCCTATGTTTATTCTAATTAAAAAATAAATAAATAAATAAAGCAATGATTATTTTTTTAGAGAATTTATCTTTAATACATATACAACTAAAAAATAATATATCCTAATATCTTTTCACCGAGTTTAACTTTAGATTTTTTTTTTTAAAAGAGTTTTATTCTAAAGGTCATAATCGGTTTTGACCGATACTGATTTTGATTGGTTTGGATCAGCAAGTATTGAAAAGTATTGGTTGTGATTTGGGGTTTATTTGTTGAACTATTGAAAGGTATTGTGATGTAATCTAGGGCTTGAGTTTGTGTCACCCTACCTAAAATTATGTTTTTACCCTTTAATGATTTAGGTTATATTTGGAGGGTACTTTATGTGATATGTTTTATGATGCTTGGGTATGTGACTATTTTTATTTTACATATGATTTTATTACTTTTGTGTTTAGCATGTGTATCTATTTTATCGTTCCATTATACCCTCCCATGGCGGTTATAACTTGTGACTCATTCCACTTATTGGAATGCATGATTAATCTCCATCCACTGACCCATGGATGTCTATTCTTATTTTGGCTTGGAGGTCATTATTGTTATTTCATTTAAGTGGCAAGTTCTTGTATGTACGTTAGAGGTAATTTAGTATATGATGTAATTGTGGCGCTCCCTACTCAGTAGATTGATGCAATAGGACTTTTAAATGATATAATTGTTAATTGTGTGACAATGTATTTAATCTTTTTAGAAGCCTTATAAAGGAAAAGTGCCTCGTACTACATGTCATATGCTTACACTACTTCGATGCCATTTTAAGTACCAATCGGGTTCCTATGTGGGACCCATGCACACCCGTTTGTATAGTGCAATTTTGTGGATTCGAGATACATAACTCTCCTTATATTTGTTTGAAATCAATTAAAATTACATATCCCTGACCCACGCATGTGAGATTTGATTATAAGTGTAACAAATTTTTATTCTCACCTTGTGTAGCAAAGAACCATTAATTTTAATCAAGGTTTATGAAACAAATCATTAATGTGTACCTAATGTTTACCTTGCACATCCTTGTGTGTAGTATGGCCATTTATGATGTTGTTTCGAACCTCACCAAGGGTGATAAACTAACTGTATCCAACTATGACATGTGGCATCGAAAGATTCAATATTTTCTTGATCAACAAAATTACTTTGATTATTTAACCACTACTATGGACAAACCCACTGAGGGTACTATCGCTCAGCACAATCATGATATAGAAGCTTATAATCAGTGGGTGAATAATGATCATAGTACGCTCTTTATTATGTTAAGTCGCTATGTATGGATGAACTGATTGGTGATTATGAGAAACACACCACAACTAAGTCCATGCGGGACCAGCTAAAAATTAACTTTAAAGGTACATCTATTACAAGGTTAAGTGGTATGACCTTGAAGTGTGAGATGTATAAGATAGACCCTAAGCACACTATGCCTGAACACCTTAAGGTGGTAAATGACATGATAGGAAAGCTAAAAGATACTGAGACCACCCTTACTCATGAGTAGCATGTTTAAGTTGTCATTAGGACACTACCAGATTCTTTGAGCCCTATGAAACTCATTCTCATACATAATGATAAATTTAAAAATTTTACTGAGTTTCGCAATATGTGGAACTTGAGGCGAAGCGCCAAAAGACGAACCATGTAGCTGTCTTAGTCGCCCAAGGAGGTAAGCACAAGTTCAAACATAAAAGATAGGGTAACCCAAAAAATTAGGGTATGGCTTAGAACTAGGCGTCAAAAGAAGGCAAGCCCGCCAAGCACAAAAGAGGCAAGTACAGTGGAAAGAAAGAGTTATCCAAAGTCAAATGCTACAACTATCAGAAGATGGGGCACTTCACTCGTGATTGCACTAAGCCAAAGAAAGTATAATTTCTATCCCACTCTGTATATTTGTTTGTACCTATGTTTTGGTTGCCTATACATAGTTTGATTGGATTGTAGATACAATAGCAACAAAACATATTGCACAAGATTGAGGGGGTTTTGTAAATTATCACAGAGTTCCAGCTGAATCCCAGAATATGTTCATGGGGAATGACACTAGTGAGGTAGTTCGAGGAGTTGGTATTTATCGGCTTAAGATGCGTACTGGATGCACCTTGCTTCTTCAAGATATTCTTTGCACACTAGATATTCAGCATAATCTACTTTTAGTTTCTACATTATTACCTTTAAGATATTATTTTCATATTGACAGTTGCACTTTAGAGTTTTATTTGAGGGCCGTGTATTATTAATTGATGAATTTTTTAAATTATATTTAATTGATTCTGTTTCGTTTATTTCTTATGTAGTTAATTAAGCGATACTATTGTTGGATGTGGATCCTCAATTGATGATTTTTTTTTAAATTAGATTTAATTGATTATGCTTCATCTATTTCTTATGTAGTTAATACATGTGATAATTCTGAATCTATTATATAGCATGCTAGACTAGGACACATAGGGCGAGATAGGATGGCTAGGTTAGCTAAAGAATGCCTTTTAGTTCACTCGCTATGGTCAACCTCCCTATGTGCGAGGTAAGTCTCATCAGAAGCCTTTTGGAAAGGCGATCTGAGCTACTTAGACTCTAAAAGTTGTCCACTCAGATATTTATGGACCTATGAATGTAAAGGTATGCCACGGTGCCTCTTATTTTCTCACGTTCATTTATGATTATTCACAATACGGTTATGTATATCTGATCGCTCACTATTGCGAGGAATTAGATTGCTTCAAACGCTTCGAGGCAGAGGTCGAGATTCAGTTAAGTAAGAATTTAAAAACTCTATGCACTGACTGAGGACGCGAGTACCTATCTGACCAGTATAAAGAGCTGTGTGAGGAGAAAGGGATTCGTAGGCAATTGAACATTTTTCATACTTCGCAATAAAATGGCGTAGTGGAGAGGAGGAATAGGAAACTCTTAGATATGGTTAAGTCGATGATAATGCAAGCCAACATCTCAATATCTTTCTGGGGGGATACTCTTTTGATTGTTACCCACATCCTTAACCAATTGTCTCCATAGTTAGTTCTTTCAACCTCCTATGAGTTATGAAAAGGCACAAAGCCAAATTTAGGGCACATGCGGCCATGTGGATTAGCAGGTTATATTCACAACACCTCTTGTAAATAGAAGCTTGGCCTTAATGCTAGGAAACACATCTTTATAAGATATTTCAATATTTTAAAGGGTTACATTATGTACGATAAACACCTTGATGGATGAATGACCAAGATAGAGCCACGTGATGTCTATTTTATTGAGACAAACTTTCTTAGCATTAGTAACGCCGGAAGGGATCTTGACATCTTTGAGATAGAGGATGAGAAAAGCTTGGAGAGGCTGGGGTATTAACACATCCTGTGTAATTGCAAAAAAAAGTGAGATTGATCATTAGCCTAGTGGGAGTGTACCAACTAATGTGAGTGTACCACTTTATGATCATCAAAATTCCCTGACACATAGGGGCACTTGTGGGCACATTACCCGTCTTCGTTTTGAGATTGAAGGGGAGGTTCTCATGTGTTCCAAAGGATGTGGATGAACCCGCTTCTTTACGAGAGATGCTCTTCTCACCTGCTAAGGATAAATAGCAAGCTGCTGTGGAGGATGAACTGAGTTCTATTAGTAAGAACCAATTAAGAGAGTTAGTTGACCTACCTCTTGGGCATAAGACCATTAGAAATAAATATAGATTTTAAAGGTCAAAAGCAAGGTAGATGGATCGATTGACAAGTATAAGGCACGTCTTGTGGCGAAGGGCTATACCCAAAGGGAGGGTGTAGACTATGATGAGACTTTCTCCCCTATGGTGAGAATTACCTTAATTTGCCTCATTCTGGTCATTATCGTAAATTAAGTTTGAAACTCTTTCATATAGATGTTAAAAATGCGTTTTTTAATAGAGAACTAGACGAAAAAATCTTTATGGATCAATCAGTGGGTTTTGAGGTCAAAAGACAACAGAGCAAAATCTGCCATTTCAAATGTTCTACATATGACCTTGAACAATCGTCTAGGCAGTGGTACTTTAGATTTCATCATGCCAACACCTCTATTGGTTTTGAAATTATTGAAGAGGACACTGCATGTATGTGAACGGTCCAAGGAAACTTTCTTTATTTTGTCCTTATATGTTGACAACATTCTATTGGTTAGAAATTATATGGTAATGATTGTCGCCACTAAAGAGTGTTTGTCCTCTACTTTTGAGATGAATGACAAGGGTGAAACCAACTTTATATTAGGTATTAAGATCATTAGCTCTAAGAATCTTTTTAGCTTGTCTCAAAAGACTTACATAAAGAAAATCCTTGAACGATTCCACATGGACAAGTCTAAACCCATTGACACTCCCATGGACAAGGTATGTGTTTTCAGCCTTGACCAGTGCCCTAAGATTGATAAGGAGAAGAATCAAATGTCCCAAGTACCCTAAGCAACAACGATAGGCAGTCTAATGTATGCGATGATGTGTACTGTCCAGATATATGATTCGCAGTTGGCATGGTTAGTCATTACTAGAGTAACCAAGGACTACGCCACTGACATAAAGTGAAAAGAATCTTTTGATACCTTCATGGGACCACTGATCTCACCCTCACCTACAATGGTTCATATTTGAGATGAAGAGGCTATAGTGATGGTGACTGGGCTAGTGATGACCACATTTATATGTAAAATCTTAGGTAGTAAAACATGCATTTTACATATTTAGAATGGAGCTACTTTGGGTTTTACTCTCTTTTTGTAGATTTTGAATTTTAAAGGACTTTAGGATTGTCGGGTGTCATTTCTCCAATTTTTTATATAAAGAGGTATTGTTTCTTTTCATAGATGTGAAGATGATAAAATTATAAGCAAGATAGACGTGTTACATTAAAAGTACACATCCATTTTGTCACCCGTACAAGTGATTATACTTTTCGGGCTAGAAAAATAATAATAGTTCAGAACTGAACTGAGATGCAGAACTAGCCCGTTTGCAGTTGTCCTAGGTGTACAAGAAATATTTCAAATGCCAACAGGATCAATTGCCCATACCCTTAAATGATTGAAGATTTGTTTTTAGTAACAACAACTACCTAGTGTAGTTGGTGAGTTATGGTGTGTAAAATCCTTTTCTTATTAAGAGGTCTCAAGTTCGAACCTCCTGGTTGGTATTTTTTGAAAATATTTTTTGAAGACTTTCTCTCCGACTCATCACAATCGATTCAAGCAAGGAACAACGGTTGGCCAAGGGGGTTTCTTGATCAAGAAGAAAGAGAAAAAGGACAGAAAAAAAAAAGAAGAGAAATAAATCCTCCACCTCACAATTATGGGCCCCCAAACCCTAATCGTTGGTCTCTCTCCCTATTTCTCTATAAATAAAAAACATTCAAGGGGAGAGGATGGCTAGTTATTATTTTTGAGCTCTCTTTTTCTCTCTTCTTAGGTGCAATTCAGTTTTAGGGTTTTATCTCTTTCTCTAAGTTTAGTCTCTTTTAGTTCTTCTTACTTTTTGGTTAAATACTTTTATAATGGAGTTTTAATTAATGAATATGCAAGTTTTCTTTCATCGTTATGGTTTATGGTATTGTAATTTTAATTCTCTAGTTCAAGGTTTAGAGGTGACAAGATCCAAGCTTTGAAGCATCTCTGTTTAAGTGCAAGTTTCTCTTCAGATTTGTCTTCTCTAGTACCAGCAATTTCAAATTTGGTTTATTCTAGGTCTAGTTTTTAGTACTGGTAGTATTTCAAATCTCAATAAAGTTTTTAAGTTCAAGTAAGTAGGCTTCTATAGTAGTCTTCTCACCCCTTTTCATTCTCTCTTCTTTCTATCATTTCATTCTTAAATTAGGTTTTAAATTTTCAGTTTTACATTATTGCTCTCCCTTTCTCCCAAGGTTTATAGCTAGATTATGTGTTGGCTTTGCCCCTCTCTAGCTATAGAACTATAATTTTATTTTGATTATTTATATTGCATCCCTTCCCCTAAAGCCAAGTAGAAAAGCCCTTGTAAGAGTACTCTCTGGTCAAGTAGGGAAGCTCATATTGTTTATGGTGCATTCCTCTGGCTAAGTAGAGATGCCTATGTGTGTGCCTCTCTTTAGCTTTTTCTTATTTTTATTTTATTTATTTACTTTTTAGTACTTTTTATTTTAACACTTTTACTTTCAATTTAATTGTGTGTGGTTTGATAATTTAAATTCCTAGATGTGAATGGTTAGGTCATTCAATTTTTATTGCAATTTCAATTCTAAATTCCCTAGATGTGTTAGTTAGGACTCTTTTAGATGCATTTATGTTACGTCTGTAGTTAGAAATAGATCACTATAATTAATCTATGCATTTTCGCATTACTAGAAGAAGCTTAAAATAAAGTGGCTGCTCTCCTTGTGTTCGATCCGTTAGTTACACTGATCAGTACGCTTGGGGTTACTTTTAAAATTCAAACAGCTAGTGACAAAGATAAGTACAAATCTAATTTGGGATATACATTTATTCTAGGAGATAAGGCTGTCTCTTGGAGTAGCAAGAAGTAGACCTGCATCGCCTTATCCACGATGGAGTCCGAGTATATTGTGTACTCGGTAGCCATTCATGAGGCCATCTGGATGAGGAGGCTCCTACGGTGCCTTGGCGTTACCGCACATTCAGGAGATGTGATACTTGTACATTGTGATAGTACGATAGCTTTGACATTTGTTAAGGACCCTAAGTTTCATGGAAAAGCCAAAGACATAGACATTAGATGTCACTACATTCGAAAAATGGATGTGCAAGGAGAAAATATTTTGAAGCATATCTCCATGAGTAGCATGGTGGTCGATCAATTGACTAAGCCTATTACTCGAGACATTTTCCTTACTCATGTTAGAAATCTGTGACTTAGACGTGGATGATTTGTATTTTGAGTTTTGACATTTTCTTTAAACATTATTATTATCACTCTTTGGTTTATGTATGAGACATAATTCTTTAAGGTGATTTGCGAGTACACATTTTATTTTGTAAATATGTCACCAGAAATGAATCCACTCAATCACACGGGTGATTCACCTTAGTGCTAGGAAATAACGAGCAAGATAAGCCAAATTCACCTTGGCGCTTAAATATAGCAAGCAAGATGAACAAACAACCTTTTAGCTAAGTGGCACCTTAGTTAGACTAAGATGAGATCATTCTATGGTCGAACAAAGAGATATCACGTCTTAGTGTAGCTTATTTATAGCCGAATGTGAGAATTCAAGCGGTGTCATGGGGGCGACTAGGCTGATTGACTTAGGTTAGGTGCTTAAAAGTGCGACTAAACTGAGACTCGTATGGTGTTCTTTTTATTTTATGAGTGATATATCTACCTTTGTGGGAGTTGCACCATATATAACATACATTTCATACTGTATGTGCTTTGTTTCGACCATTTGTGAGAGTGACTGAATGAATCTCTTCTTCATCATTGTGTGAGCCATTTGGTTCAAAATTGAATTGATCCCATGGATACCCTCTATCTGAGACTATGTCATGAAGAGGATGCCCAATGATGCTACTTTAACGTGCTTCTTAGGATCATGAATGATGTGGTTCAGCGGGACACGATTAGGAAAGCGATTGGGAATAGTTGAACTGACATGTTGGCTTAGAAAATACTATTCAAAATTGTACCCTTATTTTGTGGCTGATTGTCGGGGTGAATTGTTGTATTTGTGTTTCGATGTAGTCATAGCACATTGCATGTTTAGGGATCAGCACTCATCTTGAGGGATTGAGAGTGCTGAATCTAATGTAATTTAATTATTTAGGGTACCATAAATTATTTGTGAGTGATGTGCTATGTTGGTTAGATGGAAGCTTGATAAAACACTCATATATTTGTACTATCTCGTTAGGTTGTAAGCTTCATTTTCCTGTATGATGAGACACCTAGGTAGAGAGACTTCTAAAATGTACAATTGAGTACGCTTGCCCTGCGTGGGCGAGTGGGAGATGTTAATTAATTTGGATTGGACTGAGTCCTGACCTGATTCCTTCGTGGGTCACCCACTTGAGGTAATCATGGATCCACTAGGATTAGGAACCCTAGCTAGCTAGTCTCTATAAATAAGAGGGTTTGACCATAAAGCAAAGCAAGGTTTTTGACCTAATCTCTCTCTCTCTCTCTCTCTCTCTCTCTCTCTCTCTCTCCCAATTCTCTTCTATTTCTCCCAATTGAGAGTGCGTGTCTCCAAAGATCTCAATTGCAATACTTGGATTTCGAGGGTGGATCATTGCCTAGCGAGATTGTTGCAATCATTTATTCGTCGCTATTCATGCGGATCGATGCGTAGCACAATCAGATCTATTCTGATTCCTCTGCGTGGAAAGCTACATGATGCTACATTTTATTTTGCTTTCCCTATTTACAATTATTATTAGATGGGAAAATAATGTTGCCTAAACGTCCCCTTGCTCCGTCAATCATAGGGTTGTGCAATGATCCCCTTGCCTCTCCACTTGGATATATGCATTTGCTTAATTCATAGTCAGGACCTGTTAAATGAGATGGGCTTCATCATATACCAACCCATTTACAATCCTTGAGTTAAGGGTGTCGGTTCAATTCCAGTGTAGACTGTTCGATTCAATTGGGTGCAAGATTTTGTAGGTAAAACAAAAACTAAACAATTTAACATATGGTTTCATATTTTAAAATCGAAACCACTTATAAACGGTTTTCTTATATTTTCTAATTTTTTTTTTATCCAAAAAGCTTCTTAATCTTCAAATTTTTTGGTAAAATTGATGTAAATTTTAAATATTAGACTGAATTATTTTTCTTTATTTTTTAAATAATTGTTTAATTTAACTTAACATTAAATGAGCTAAATTTACTACTTGTATCTTAATCAGTTCAATGGTTTTGACATATGATTTACCAGCGATTTAAATTTTAAAATCAAAATCAAACCATTTATTACATGGTTTTACGGTTTCAGTGTAAACAGTTCGGTTATATTTTGATTTCAAATTCACATCAGTGGATGATTCCAATTATCGACCATGTAAACTGGTGAAGCCACATGATCTAATATCAACGTCTACAATCGAATATCATATTCCTTGAGAAATGAACGGCTCAGATGAATCCTCTCTATCCCAGCTCGTCCTCATAGGCTAGTTACTAGTACTTTTGGGAAGAAACCTAGTTTGTCTCCTTGCGAGGGAACTCAGAAGAATTCAGAGTTTCTTGTCCACAGTGGTAACGTCTCCGCTCTCTGCCCCTAAAACCTTCTTCTTTAGACACTCAAATCCGTAGAAAATTCTCTCTTTTTGCGATTCATTTATTGTGGGTTTTTAATTTTGACCCCATTGAAGTTAATTGCATGGCTTAGTTTTGTCATTTCCATTTGAAGCTAATTTCTCTATCTAGGATTTCTTCTGGGAAGGTTTTTGAGTGCTAGAAAATAATTTCTTTTATTAACTATTTATGAGTTCAGTTTGGAAGAATTTTATGTTTTGAGTGGAACTAAATCAGGTGGGAATACTTATAGGGAAAAAAAAAAAATCAGGTGGGAACGATGTTTTCTTAGTTGAATGTGGTCAGTTTCTTGAAAGGAGAACGGTGGTACTGCAAATTTTGGAGTTGGTTCTACCTTGAGTAATTGGAGTTTGGGGGGGAAGAGGACTTCCAATTGTATATGGAGTTTAAGGGATCGAGACTTATTGGGATGCTGTATTGATAGTCTTTACTACTGTGGAGTGCAGATTAAATTTATCTGGATTGTAGGAGTTCTGTTTGGCAGCTGTGGGTAAAGAAGTTGAAGCAGATTTTTATAGGCTGGCATCTTAATTATTCTGGGATTGCCATCAATTTTCATGGGAAACACAATGGATATTTTAATACAGCTCTTACATGAAGAAGGTTAATTTTAATGCTTTCATGATATATATTTTCTGCCACTCTTATTTTTGGCAAGTGAACTACTATGTACATAGGTGCTAGGTTATGAGAGTTCTCTGTTTGATCTGATTTTCAATTTTGGGTTGGAACTATTCGTGGAGATCTTTGCGGTTTCATTGTCATACTGTGATCTATCGGTCAGGATGTTTGTTATGTATTATGCTGGCTTACTTTATAATGATTTTTGTTGTTATTCTCTTTTTTGTAATGCCACCGAACTATTTCAACTTTATACACAGATTGGGATGAACATTTCCTCTTTAATATCTGCTCAGGAAGCCCTTCTTTTGACCCTTTTTTTTTGTTCATTAATTTCATGTAAATGAAATCAAGTTGAACACTGAAATTTAGTGATGTTCTTCATGTGGAATTTTCTGTATTATTATTATTTCTAGTGGATTTTGATCTGATGTTCTGCACCAAGCGAAGCAAGAACGGTTTTCTTGGTTAACTTCAGAGCTACTTTATATGCTTTTTTCTTATTGTCTCCATAACCTAAACTACTAGCTCATTTGGACATTTCTTTGTTTGCAGTATGACTTATGACAAATATCATAAATATTTTCGTTCAAAGTTGCTGTTGGATTTGAATTCACTATTTAAATTTTTTCTTCCATGCTTTCTGCCTGCCAGAACTTTTACCTAATTATTAGAAGTTCATAACTATTAAACTAGCAGGTCTCAATGGGGTGAGACATTACATTGTTCGCGACAAGTATATGGATGCACAAATGATTCTATAGCCTTCTTATTATAAAGATGAAATAAAAAATATTAACCATGGAAAAACAGGTTCTGATGTTTGAGTAGATGACTTACCTTCAAAATGCCTTTTTGTATATAATGTTGAATTCATTGAATGTGCATTTTTTGCATGCTGTTATTGCTGATTTCCGTCGGCTTCTCTTTTGTAGGTGGTCAACTAATCAAAACTTAAGCCATTTCAAATGGCTCCTCCTGCTAAAGGTATGCTATTACTTTTTAGTTTGCCCTTCTTAAGCTTATTTGTAATGTGTGTGCTCATAATTAATAATTGCATGACCTTGCTAAATGGTTTGTATTTCATCCCCCCAGAAGCTCTTGAGGATCGCTCTCTAGCTCTTATTAGCTTAATCTTGCTATTTGTACCTTTCTTACCCTTAGTTAACTCATTTATGGGGAATTTTCCAAGCATTTTGCCTCTCTCGTCTGGAGCCTTGAATCTATAGTTATTGTTTTCTTTCATAGCTACTGCCAAGAAGCCTGATGCAAAGGCACAGGCATTGAAGGCTGCCAAGGCAGTAAAATCAGGGGCTGCTTCTCTGAAAAAGAAGATGAAGAAGATCCGCACTTCAGTAACTTTTCACCGACCAAAGACACTGAAGAAAGAGAGGAATCCAAAGTACCCCCGTATTAGTGCTCCTCCGAGGAACAAGCTGGACCACTATCAGATTCTCAAGTATCCCCTCACCACTGAATCTGCCATGAAGAAAATAGAAGACAATAACACACTTGTCTTCATTGTTGATATTCGGGCAGATAAGAAGAAGATCAAAGATGCTGTGAAGAAGATGTATGACATCCAGACAAAGAAAGTCAATACTTTGATCAGGTGAACACATCTTCTTTTGGGTTATTATTGTAAATTACATTGTTTCCAGGATGTAGCTTTCTTTTTAGGACCTGGTTTTCCTGCTTGGATGTTAATGGAAGAATCTCCATAAGCGGCACCTGGATCCGCCATATGGTAGGTGAGATGGCACTGAAAATATTTGTGGACAGGTAGACACCAAGGTCCCTTGCTCAGATGCCAAATTTCAGATCAACCTGAGTTTGTCAACACCAAACGAGGAAGTGAAAAATCTGGGACTGCCAAGAGGATGCATGGCTCTACAGTTGGGGTGCATAGACACACAGGGAAGGTTTCTAGGCTGAAATTTGGCACAGGCCTTCAGACCATCCCCGAGTTCCAACAGTTGTATTAGCCACATCACTCTTTGACATGCCAAAATTTGGGTGAAGTATAGTTTAGGGATAATTGTCTTGATAAAACAATGGATTAATGCATACATTTAGTCTTTTTGAGTTCTAAATTTGAGAATCATGGTTCAAAATAATGTTCATTGAATTATATTTCTTTGATATAAAGTTCATAAGTGATTGAACCAATTTTTCTGTTAGGTACAGAATCTGAGTCCGGGAAAGGTAAAGATGAAAACCTGACCCAGGGTTTGAGTTTCGACTGGAAAATTTGAGTATAGTCTTTATGATGTCTACTTTGATCCTGGAAAGTTTGGGCTTGATTTGAGAACGTTTACTATGCCCATAAATTGTAAACTCGAATTTGGTCTGCCGATAGGGCAGAATTAGTAACATTATATGGATGGAATTAATAACCTGACATATACTTTTTTTTCGGTTGTGTGACTATTTTAAGTCTAGTTTAATCCTAGAAAATTTGGGGGTTATTTTAGTTTTAGAATTATGATGTTGATGTCAATTTATTTCGGTGCACATAATTCTGGCAGAATCTACACTAGGATTGTAGCATGTGGAATAAATATGATTCGAGTTGAGTTCTGATTTTTGGTTTGAAACAGTGCTATTAAGTTTAATTATGCTTGAAAAATTTGGAATTATTTGGATTAGGGAAGGATTGGTTTTGTAATTTTTATTATCATTGTGTCAATTCTGGCAGAATCTGGAAACTCAAATTTAGGGTTTAAGAAGATAGTGGTAGGTACTTCCACTAATTATGGACTTGGGATTTTTACGTGACCTTGATTAAGGGATAAGGTACCTATTTGTAGAATTTGATGGTCTCAAGAGATGTTTAAGTGGGTATATATTCTTTTCTTACTGTACACAGGCCAATTGTTTATCTCTTTAGTGAATTGATCAATTTTATATTTCCAAGTTGCTACTTCAACAACGAATTTCATGTCATGGTTTTCATACCGTTTTATGAGGTATCTATTCTTTTCTTACTATATGCCTTGATCGAGGTTTAACTGATGATTTTATATATTCAAGGATGGATTCTGATTGATTGGTGCTAATTCTCCCATTTTACAAAACTCGTGGGGTGAGTTATTAACAAGACTGGGGGCAATTGATGCATGAGCACTTCATTTGATCGTGCCGAACCTGTTTGAGAGCCCGAACTAGAACCGGGTCCAGGTTTGGTTGTCGTTCAGTAGGATATTAGGAATTTATTTTGGAATTTTCTTGTAATCTTCTTACTGGAAGTTGTAGATTGAGTTAGATGCGTGGGACTTAAAAAGATTCCTAGTTACTTAGTGTCCTTGTTGAGTTAGTAGATTCCTAGCTATATATTAGTTTTTATTTGTCAGAATCTTCTTTACCAAAATAATTTTTTTTTTCTTTAAATATGTTTGTAACTCAATGCATTGGACAGATTTTATAATGGAATGAAATTGAGTGTCTCCCATGGTTGGCTATCAATCTCCCCCATCCCTAATCCTTTACCTCTTAGATTTTGGGGGTTGAGGTCTTACCTCGGGGCGACCCATCTTGCTAAACCTGAGTTCCAGAGCTTGTTGGAATAGTGGGTTTCTAATTCACTTTCAGATCTGATTCTTCCTCCACCGCCAGGTCAAATTTCAGATATTTGCTAGGCTGTTGCTTTGAAGGATTGTTGGCTGGAATCCAGAGATCTTAGGGCCAACTATCTCTTTAATTCTTACCTTGATTGGACCTTGGGTGAAAACTGAAAAGTTGGGTCCATTGTGAGGGGGGCTTCGTACCGCTGGCCTGTACTTTTTGAGAGGTTGAAGAAGACAACTTCAATTGGGTTGTTTATTGACATCAATACCCTTGTGCTTCCTGTTAAGTCCAAGTCTGTCCGTCACGTACAATTGCTTCCAATCGGTTCCCATACAAAAAAATATAAAAGACAGTTAGGTCCTACCACATGTTCACCTTCCAAAGTAACTCTCTACAATTTTGGTTTATTTCATGATTGCTACCTCCCCCTTTGCAAGTTCATTATAATTGCAGAACTGCTATTATTTCTTGCTTATCTAGTGCTTGGGTGGGCCCACTGCAAACCCAAGTAGGGTTTCCGAATCTCAGGAACTCCATCAGTTTGTAAGAGAGATTGTGAGTTTCACTTTCACGTCAACCTAGGTTTAGTTTGTATGTTAAGGTCTAACTAGATTTATTAACCTATCAGTTGATGTTTTTCTTTGACATCTCTTTTCAGTTCTGATATCTTCGCATTTTTTCTATTTCTGTTTTGTTAACAGACCCGATGGTACCAAGAAGGCATATGTGAGGTTGACTCCAGACTATGATGCTTTGGACGTTGCCAACAAGATTGGCATCATTTAATGGAGATTTGATTTCATATTGGCTTGTTAATTGGAAATCTATGATAGTACTAGAGAGATGCTACGCATCTGCATTTTTCAATAGTTTCAGGTGTAGTTCTAGTTTTCAAATTTTTTTTACATGGACAAATTCTAAATTTATTGGATTTTTCTTATAATCTTTGGAATGCTAAGCTTATGGAAGCATATTGACCCCTGGTTCCTCTGTAGATGTCTCCTCTTTGATTTTGTTGCTTTGATGTGGTATAGAAATTGAGCCGCTACTCTCAAGATTCTTACATGCTTCAATGTCTGCGAAAGATTGAAAATGTCAAACAGTTTAAATGTCTATCATGGCTATTCATTGAATATATTTCCTGATACTGCAATCCTATCTACTGTTTGCTGTCTATTCCTGTCACCAGTTGTTGCACACCATACACTGCTTAGCCATCCGCAAAACTGTTTGGATTGCTATGGTCTCTGTCCTGACTTGTCAAGATTTTAACTGCATTTAGATACCATATTGCATTGAAACCATAACAAAATGGGAGTTACATAGAAGAATAGGTTCCCATCCTGCACTCCCTAAACATTGCTCAAAACTACCATCACAGATTAAAGGAGGTTCAATCCCATGTGTTAAACCCTGGTAATCCTCAAAAGAAAGGATTGCATTATGCATAGCATTAGCTTTCAAGACTCATGCTGATCAATTGAAGGGAGAACAACTTGAGATCAGAGACCCGTTGATAAATTGGACTAACTGTACAACAAAAATTGGGTTTTACTGTTTAAAGAGGACATCCTTCCTGAATAACCAGAAGAAGTAGAAAGCTTAACAATAACAGGGGAGAGTGTTCTCTGTGGGGAAAAGCAGTCTCTACCGGTGGCCCTCACAGTCTCTCTCTCTCCTTTGCCCATATAGGTTATTTCACAAGATATTTGATCGTAATACATGGAAGGAAGTGATCTACATATTGAATATGTACCGTTGTTAATTGTGGGTTAAAATTTTCATTTAGAACATTAAGTAATCTATGAAAGACTAAACTTCGAAGTATGGACATGCATTAAAATTTGAAATGTAAAGAATTTTTCTTCTAATATAGCAATATGAGATAAGTGGAAGAATGTTGGATGATGTGGTTCAAATTGCCACATCAATTTTATACCATTTATAACATTGCAAGGTGGTTAATGGATAAGTGGAAGTGTAACTGCAACCATTTCCTTGATGCAAGGAAATGGATACGAGCAGTTGATAGCTTAAGAAGGGTTTTGGTTTTGGGTGAGAGATGGACATTATTCCATCCTCTTCTACCACTAAGGCTATGTTTGGTTGTTAGGGGAATAAAAGGGAAGAGAAGTGAAATTTTCATACTTAAAAAGAAATATATATAATCATTATCTGAAGCACCTTGATTTTAGAACCCAGCCTTAGGAATAGAAATTTTATGGATAAGGGTATAAGGTGGAATGGTTAATGGTCAATTGTGTAGATGAGAGCAAGGGAAGAAAAGGAATCTTGATGTAAGTTATGGAAGGGCTTGTGGATGCCTACATGAATGGGGAAGGGTCCCACATAAGGTGGGATATCTTAGCCAGAAGATTGGATAGTAGAGGACCAAAAAGGGCCTAACCGGCTGGAGAGCCCCTGGCCAACGGCCTGCCTATTCAGTGGCAGAATGCCCAAATTTGGTGTTTTTCCTATGATTTGAGGTATGTTTAAGGGTTTGATTGCATTTAATTTCATGTTAATCTTCAATTCCTACTGAGATATTTGAGTTGAAGTATTTAGGAAAAATGAAATTTTATAAAAACTACTTTTACATAATAGACCCTAAGGTCTCTGTTGGTCCTTAAAAGGGGGAAAATCGGTCATTATTTCCTCTCCTTTGCTGCTACATCCGTATGAAAACAGAGAAGAGGGAAAGAAAAAGAAGAAGAAAGGAAGGAGAAGAGAAGGCTGCTGTCCATGTGTTTTGGGGCTGCCTCATGCTATTGCTACTGCTGTCGTATGGTTTTTGCTACTCACTTGTTGCTGTTGTAGAGTAAAAGGTGGTGGGTGCAAGGAATTTGTTGCTGTCCAAGCTTGGAACAAACCGAGAGGAGTGCATGCTGCTGTCCAAGGTGCAGAAAGGGGGCTGCTGTCACATATTTTCTGCTATACACACATCATAAGATAAAAATTAACCTCTGAAATTGCTGTACAGTAGTGTAGTTACAAATTAGGAATAGGTTCAGCTTGGTTCCTAAGCTTGCAGCCACCCAAAGTGGGAAATATGGACTGCATGCAAGGGAACTTGGCTGATTACTGTTATAGAGAGTAAATTGATATGAAATTCCTGCTGTACCTATAAATTTAAGGTAATCTAATGGCTGTACCAAGGAATAGTTTCAGCTGAATTCTTAAGCATGCAGCCATCCAGAGAGGGAATCTTGGACTGCATGCATATGAATTGGGCTAATTTCTGGCATTGAGACTAAATTAATTGTAATTCTTGATGTAATCTTGCTGTACATGTAATTTAAAGTGAGATACAGACTTGAATTTGTCCCAACAACCACCCATAAATTGGGTTTGAGCTCCACAGGTTCAGGAATAGATTTCCAGACTTGAATCTGCCATCCCAAGGAAGAAAATTGAGGAATTCCATAGGGCAAAATTTTAATTCATGTAATTGGGAGTGTTGGGGGTTGTAAAAGGACCCTAGAGGTGTTAAGGAACCTTTCCCATGTTCCCATGGTCAATACCCATCAACCATGGGCAGCCCAAGCTGAAGAAATTGGCAGAACTGCATATGGAAGTGTAGAAATTTCTGCAGAATCTCTCGCATCGGTTGGGCAAGCGGCTAGCCGGTTGTCTCCCACCGATTGGGATATTTTGAGCCCAATCAGCCCCTGGTTTGGCTGAACAATACCCTTCCCCTTGTGGGTTATGTTCCCTACCTATTTAGCCAACTTAGCCCTATGAGTAGGGGGTAACTCGGGAGTATTTTTGAGGTTTTAAATGAGATTGGAACATGGGCTGTACTGTTAAGAGTTGTTTTGGGTTTAGTAGCGAACCTGTAATGAGTCAATTTAGATGTAGATAGGTGTTATAAATATTTAACAAATGATACACACTTGGTTAGGAACCTAAACAATCGGACGAGGATACAAAGTCGATTGCGGTGATCTCATCGTACTTGTGATTTGGGTAAAAAAGTGAGTGAGTGTTTGATTAATTTATAGAGTGTTTCTTTTATAATTTCATTTATGCATGCTCTGATATATATATATTATATATATATTGCACATGTGGTATGGTTTTACCGATGTTATTGTGATAGAGGTTTTGTGGATGCGTAGTTATAGAATTAAGTGATAGTGATTGTAACATCGACGGTCTGAGGCAAAGTGTGATCGAGGGGGGGAAAATCCGGTACCGTGGGCTCAGAGGTCGGTATTACAATGATGAACACCGATGTATGATTGATTGCGATGATGCATATAGATTACATATGGTTATGCTTCACAGACCCTGGTGCTACACCCCTTGCCAGTAAGGGGTTAGGTACTGGTTAATCCCAAGAGATGGGGATGTAGCATGGGTGACCGATGTTGAGATTCTGGGACTGTGGCTGCATGCTACATAGCATGGGTGATCGACGTGTGAGATTCCAAGAACATGGTTGTCTACAACATGGGTGACTGATGTGTGTGATTCTGAGACCTGCAGGCTCCTGACTTGCAACTAGTTTGTATCTTTGAGTGACTAATATGTGTGATTCCGGGGCCAGGGATGCCACCTATGTTGCAGTAGCACTGATACCCTATCTTAGACTTAGTAATTGTTTGCTAGGTATTGTGTGATAAAAATGGATCATGAGCATCATTTAATTTGTTTGAGCATGCATTGCATCATTTATTTGCGTGTGCTTGTATGTACACCCCTCACTGGGCTTGTGAAGCTCATCCCTCATTAATTACTCTTTCTAAATGGTGGAACCGATACTGAGATAGGATTGGACTTCGGCAGCGATTGTGAGGCTTGTGTCTACGAGACACCAGGAGGCTGATGGACTTCACTCTTCTTATTTCAGATATTCCATTTGATGTATATATTTATAGAATGTGTAGTAGGAAGTATTGTAACATGCAGATGTGTAAAGACATGAAAATTTATATAATGTTATTTATCATTTTAGTACAAAACTAGTGATATTTGTATGATTTTATTAGTGTACTCTGATTTTAGTTGTGGTCTTGATGGCATTTGTAAAATTAAGATACTGTATCTGTGATCCTAGAGAAGTAGACTGACTGGATGTGGGTGTCTAGTGCTGCATACCTTGGCCAATTTGAGGCAGGGTGTGACATTACTCATGTAATTTTAACATTAACTTCAAATCATTCCATATTTGGTTATAAAATTTCACTTTACTTTGTATCTAAAACCCTTTGCTATAATATGTAAAATGAAAATTACACGTAAAATGTATCATTGCTAAATATGGTTAAAAAAAATTTAAGTAGTTTATACAATCATATAGGATTATGATTATAAACATTTCTTTTTAAAGTATGAAAATTTCACTTTCTTCCTTTTAAATTCCCATTGCAACCTAACAAAGCCTAAGAGAAAATGGAGGTAAGTGGATATCCCTTCTTGGTTGTTTATATTCTGCTATGTTGTGCCTTAGGAGAATTTCCATCTCTTGATGTACTAGATTTCCCCTCTAATTCTCTGAAGGCATTTTTACCAAAAAATAAAATAAAATCTCTAAAGGCATCACTTGGTGGCAAGGGGAATTAAAGGGAAAGGAAATGAAATATTCAAACCTAAAAGAGAGATTATTGTAATTATTACCCATGTGACTATATTGTTATCTCTAAATCATTCTATGCTTGTTTACTGAATTACTCTTTACTTTCCATCCAAATCCCTTTGCTTTAAAATGTAAAATATATCACTACTAAATATAATAAGAAAATAGAGTAGTTTATACAATCACATGGGATAATCATTATAAATAAGATTTGAAAATTTTCACTTCCTTTCCTTTTAGTATTCCTTGCAATCAAGTGTAATCCAAAGAAATACCCAAGTGACGATCGATTATTTTTATTTTCATAAGATAAACATATCCCTACAACTTGTGGACTTCAATGAACTCTTGAGAATTTTTTTTTTGGGTAAATGAACTATGAGAGACGTACAAATAACACATAGTTTGTAGTAATTAACTCTTTTCTACATTTCTTCCCTTCCCTACCTAATTAATTAATTTAAAAAAAAAAACTCTCTTCTACACCACCTTCAACTCACGTGTCTTAAGTCTGAACTTTCCATTTCCAGTCAAACTAATAAATACCCTTAAATCAAGCGTCATAGTTCATTATGTTACAAGGTCAAGATTGCTGTTCAGACAAATGTAAAACAAGTGATGTTCAGACATCAATGCGTGTGATTGTGTTCATGTTTTATCATTTGGTCAATGGGTTATTGTCCAAGTTTGAAAGCCACCTCAAAACTCATTCCTAGAATATTGATTGTTGGCTAGGTCCCATTAGACTCTTAAATGTTACTTGTCAAGATGGATAGCATCATCTCTAGCCTACTTTGGACTTGGCCAAGTTGCACCAACTGCCCAGACCTTATCCTAAACCCTGAATTCTAAAGTCCATTAAACTCCTAAACTCCTAAACTCCTAAGCCCCTTACTTATAAAGAAAAAATATAAACGAATTCAGTTTGCATCCATATTCGTTTATAGGTATATAGATACTCCGAAAGAAATCTATCAAATTCGAATAAATATTCAACTAAACTAAAATCTAAGTAGTTAATAATCTTGTGGGTTTTTGAAGATGCAACAAGTTTTAGAGAATGAGGAAACAAAATCATGAGACTAAAACATTTGAGAGACATAGATTGATGCGAATCATATATAGCCAGGGGGAGAAAAGTTCAGATTACATAAGTTAGAGATGTAAACAGATAGTTGAAAATTTTAATTCGATTCACATCTATATATATCATTTAGGGATAATCGTATCGGATGAGAAATTATTTAGATCCGATCACATTCGATTCATATTCGATCCACTTCCATCTCTATTGTAAACACACATGGAGGAGCTCAAAAGCCCCTAATGTAGATTGGGCCCTCATGTTCAAGGTCAACTTTGGGTGAAGTTGGACTTGGAGAAAAAATGGAATTTTGAAAAGCCTTAAAAGTGAACAAAGAGGTAGAAAGAGATTTTGGGGCAAAAAAATAAAAGTCAATTAGATGGTATTTATGGCATTATATTAGAGGGAAAGCAAATAAAAGAAGTTAAACAAGGAAATATACTGTCTGAAATTCTAATGAGAATTCAATCAACCAGGGTATCTTAAGTAGCGAAAGAATGACCTAACATTAATAGAATAAGCCTTTTTTTTATTTTTTATTTATTTTGTAAAGCACTGAAACACTTATTTTTCCTTGAGAATTTTGAGAATCTATATGATTTCCTAATTAGGATGATTCGTTTCATTGAATAATAAAAAATGGAGTAATTGACATAAAAATGGAATTAAATATTTTAAAAAAATGTAATTAATACTTTGTTAAGTCACTATCACCACCAACTTAACGTTACACTTCAAAGTTCCAATTTAAAAGGGAGGGGATAATTAAGTATCTGCTACAAATTTAAAGTTAGGTTTTTATAATTATTATCTATCATGAAGAATATGCAAATACAAGTTTAAAGTTAGTGGTCATCAAAGTTCAAAACTGAAAGGGAATAATTTAATATAAGCCAAATATTAAGTTTCCAATTAAGTTTGAATCTGTCATTGTTTTATATTTTATCCCATATAAGGTTGC
Organism: Macadamia integrifolia; assembly: GCF_013358625.1. Taxonomy (NCBI): domain Eukaryota; kingdom Viridiplantae; phylum Streptophyta; class Magnoliopsida; order Proteales; family Proteaceae; genus Macadamia; species Macadamia integrifolia. Next base: position 19,552,714 of record NC_056557.1, read on the forward strand.
ATTAATTGGTGGGATAATTCGAGTATTAGTTTGACCTACATGGTTCACCCATAAAACCATTCAAACCAACTCCAAATACTTTCCTTCGATTTAAAGTCGAGAGTTCCAAGATGGAAATTGAGAAAGTTCTCCACTAGTGTGGAGTAGGGCTGCAGGCAGCCCAGGCTCGACTTAATGAGGGCCGTGCATGAAATTGCACGAGACGACTTCAAAAATGAGTTGGACGATGCAAGCAGAGGAGCTTCAAAAACAGCTCCGCTTGTTTTTTTTTTGAAGGAAGTGGACAGAATGACATTTCACCCACTCATTTTGGTATTAGGAATTAACAACGCAGCAGAACAACAATTAGCAAAAGTAAAAACGAAAAAGGGATTACACACACACACACATGCATGGAATACAATGATTTATGTGGTTCACCTAAGATGAGCTACTTCGACTGTAAAGTAATAACCAAAACTTACACTATTCTGATAAAGAAATTACAAAACTCTCACTTTCACATCCTCACATAGTACAATATAGAGAAACCCTGATCCTCAAAGGACAAAACTAGCTTCTTGAATTAAACTAATATCAGACTGCATCACTATAAAGAAACTGCCTTTCACAAAAACTTCATAATATAGACAACTCATAAAAAGTTGAGGTTCATTAAAAATTGAAAAATAATCAATAGTACTTCTTGAATTAAACTAAGATCAGACTTCATCAATAACATTAAAGTTAATATTACTTGCCACTCCTATTGTATGAAGTCGATAATTCCTTTCCCACTATTCTCCATACCTATCTTGAAACACTCAAACCCATAGATAAGGGATGCTCCATTCACCATGGATAAAGGAAACTGCCTTTCACAAAGATATATCCCTCAAACCAATAGCTTTCCCTCTGATGGGCTTTGGGTTCTAATGATGGTTCAACCATCCAAACTGGGTCAAAGTTATAGAAAGCAGCTTGTTGACCCCATTATTCTTTTCCAATGCAAAACTTAAGCAGCAATAACAGTAACACACATCATGCTTCACTTCTCGAAGTCACCATGGAAATATGGCATGCAAGGACATACCTACCAACCCACCTACCACCTACCCACCTACTTACAAACCTCACTCCAAAAAAAAAGGTGACAATGTGATATCATCTCTTGAAACATCATCCTAAAGATAATAAGGCATGTTACACGAGCAGAAATGCTAAATTTTTGGGAGAAAAGGGCTATACTTTTCTCCTTCATTCGTTACTAAATATGGCATCTAACAATGTTCACACATTAATTATTCTTTTTCTTTTGGTTGAACTCAGTTCACACATTAGTTAGCACCAATATAAGACTCTATATAGCTTGATTACTTCTATCTTCAATTCTTCATCCTCGTCTCTTCTTCTTTTCATACCTACAAAAACAATAGTTGAGATTCAATTTAGAGTCTTCAAACTCTTCTATGGCTGCCAGCAAAGTATTACTGACTGATCTTTCGTCCGGCATCAGTCATGTCCCTTTGAATTATGTTCGACCGGTTTCGGATCGTCCGAATCTTCTCAATGTTCAATCACCGGAACAATCGATTCCTATCATTGATCTTCAAGACCTCAACGGTCCTAACCACTCTAAGATAGTAAAAGAGATTGGCCAAGCATGTCAACATGATGGTTTTTTTCAGGTATGTTATTTTTATTTGGACTGAGTTTTCCTTGAGCCTTGGTGAATGAGAATCCCTTGACCGTGGATATTTTGAAAAAATATTAAACCCTGGAGAGATTTATGAACCCTCAGATCATATGGTGAACCTTCCCATGATGGAGGAAAACTCTCTATTAGGGGTGTCAACCGGTTGGGCCGGTCCGGTTTCGGTCGGGCTTAATCGGGCTTGAAGACTTTCAAGGGCTACACCGTGTCTGCCCATTTAACTAATCGGGCTTAGTTATTGAGGGCATGGTACACTTTATATTCGGTCGGTCGGTCTCAGACTATAATCGGGCTACCTTAATCGGGCTTTAGTCGGGCCTTAACCGGGCTACGGACATGTTTAATGTTAAACGGGCTTTAATCGGTTTTTAAACGGGCCCTCTTTAAAATTTGCTCTTATATTCCGGCCCACTCATGCAAGCCCAAAAAAATGAAAATAAATCAATAAATGATACCAAATATAACCATTATTTAAAATGTGAACATGTCTTTTACTTTTTAGTTTTTATTCTTTAATTTGGGGGGTAAAATAGGTATTCTACAATCACTAAAGGGTCGGGCCAAGTCGGTGCACAATAGGCCGGTCTCGGTCGGGCGTTATTCGGTCAGTCTCGGTCGGGCGCCCGACGGTCCAAGTAGCAAAACCGAGACCGACCATTTATAAACGGGCCGGGCTTAAGCCCGACACGTTTAATAAACGGTCCGGGCCGGGCCGGTCTATAAACGGTCGGTCCCGGTCGGTTTAGTCGGGTCGGGCCACAAATTGACACCCCTACTCTCTATTTTATTTTACTGATAAAAAGGCTTATTGTTTCATTATAAGCTAGTTTTTGCTAGAAGTGGGTGCGGGTCTGCGGGTTGGATCATGTGCGTCCATGCAATATGACCCAATTCATGAAGGACCCATTGAGTGGGATCTCTCTCTCTCTCTCTCTCTATCTAAACAAAGACCAGCCTATGTGGACAGACTGCAAAACCCAAATAGGGCATGGGGAGAGAAAGAAGATAAATTATGAGGGTAGCCATTGCATGATTCAGGGCCCTAACCTGAATAATGAGGCTTTCACCTCTCAGTTTTGGTTCAAGTCTTCCATAATTTTTTGATAGTTCCTTTGTATATGACTAGTCCTTTTATAATCATCACCCCTTAAAATGTTTATAGGTCAAGAACCATGGGATACCGGAGAGGATGATCAAAGACATGTTAAGAGTATCCAAGGAGTTCTTTAAATTGCCTGAAAGAGAGAGGTTGAAAATCTACTCCACTGATCCTTCCAAGACTGTGAGGCTCTCAACCAGCTTCAATGTGAAGACAGAAACAGTTGCAAATTGGAGAGATTTTTTGAGACTTCATTGTTACCCTCTTGAGGACTATGTGCATGAATGGCCATCTAATCCTCCCCCTTTTAGGTAACTCTATTTTATCCTTACGTCTAAATTTACTTTCAATTTTAATATAAACCCCTCATGGTCTCTGTCAATGCTTGATAGATACCTTAGGGGAAAATAAGAGTATCTCATACAAAATGGGACATATGGATAAGATAAGCTCACAAATTTGATCCCCTATTTCTTATTTTCCATATCTTTGCATGGCACCCAAAGTACATGGAGGCAGAACCAATACTTAGTGTTGCCTCCCCTGAAATTACCTTTAATTATTTCCCAATAATTTTCTTTAATAATAATAATAATAATAATAATAATAATAATAATAATAAGGGAAACATTTGAAGGTCAACTAACACCACTAGGATAACCTAGTGGTGGCAGCTCCGGCTTGAAGAGTTGACGCCCAGAAGGTCGTGGGATCGAACCCTGTCGTACACATTGTGTGTGTGTAGGTGCAAATTAGAGATTGTGTAGATAGGCGCATGGGCTCAGGTTCGATTCCCCATGTGTGCATCTACGATTTAAGTAGAGACTGTGGCGGTGGGTTGCTACACTAGGTGTTTTGGAGGGACCTATGTGGATGCATGTATTACACCATACCATCCCAGAGACCCAAGCTTTTAGGCTTTTGCACTATTTTTTTTTCTTGGAAAAGTAAATTTTTGTATATTTTTCTTTTATAAATTGATTTTTTTTTTTAAATTATTCATCATCATTATTATTATTAGTTGATATATCTTATAATAAAGGGAGTTTCTTATTAACACCTCTCAAGGTGTCAAATAATTTGTAGCTCAATTTTTTACCTTTTAATATGATATATAATTTTTTTTCTTATGAGGGTAATAATGACATTTCACATGTGTATTTGAAATATGTGCATGACAATGACACCTTTTGATAATGATATGCCATTTTTAAATTATTTCTGAAAACTCTTTTATACCATTATCTTAAATAACTTTTGAAAATTAGACAAAGGGCAAAAAGAAGACGTCAAATTCAATATACAAATATAGAGATATCATTCAATACTCGCAATAATAAAGAAGATAAGGTTAAATCGACAGTTTAAAATTTGAAGTGGCTATTGTTTTTCATATGAATCTGTCTGTGTTTTCAACAACGCATTTGATGAATATATTACAATATTCACTAGCTAATATAAATTAATAAAATGCATTGTCATCCATTTTTATTCTAACAGGGAAGATGCAGCTCAATATTGCACAAATGTGAGAGGTCTTGTATTAAGGTTGCTTGAAGCAATTTCAGAGAGCTTAGGTTTACAAAGTGATTACATAGATAAGGCATTACATAAACATGCACAACACATGGCCATCAATTACTATCCACCATGTCCACAACCGGAGCTTACTTATGGATTACCCGTTCATACTGACCCGAACGTAATCACAATTCTTTTACAAGATGATATTCCAGGTTTGCAGGTCCTTAGAAATGGCAAATGGGTTGCCATCAACCCAACTCTGAATACCTTTATTGTCAACATCGGTGATCAAATTGAGGTGAGAGAAACAAAAAATATTTAGATTTCTAATAGCTTTGTTATGTCCATCCACCCTCATTGTAGTCTCTGATTTTTCAATACCTTGTTTTGCTACTTGAGAAATTTGGCTCGGACTGAAATTTGACACATGAATAAAGGACTTTGTGGTCTACTTAAGTTGGCAATGGATCTTCACCTCAGGAAGCTTATAGTTCTGAGTTCGACTCCTCTTACCTCTTTGGATCCACTCACACGGGGGTGTTTAGTGTTCTTCATTGCTTTCAGTGAAAATTAAATGGTTCTCATTCAATTCCGGTATGAGTAGGTCCATGCAGTTGTGGGGTCAGTATGAACCCGCAGGACTAGTCAGGTCGAAGCCCTAGATACCCATTGTTAAAAAAAAGAAGAAAAAAAAAGAAGCATATAATCGCACCTAAACTGCCAAATAGTAGTTATTGGAATGTGTATTATTTTACTTTCGGGTGAAGGCATGCCAAGACCCCACCCCCAACATCCATGAATGAGCAGAAATCATAGATTGAGTTGCTGGATTGAAAATTTTGGCTGGGGGCTGATTTTTTGTTTTTAGTCTTTGGGTTAAGCATTAAGGATGCTACTTATCAACAAGTCATTGATCCTTTAAAGTCTATTATCGTTTGTGTGTAGGTGCTCAGTAATGGAAGGTACAAAAGTGTGCTCCATAGGGCTGTGGTAAACCACAACAAAGATAGAATCTCTATCCCAACTTTCTATTGCCCATCACCTGATGCTGTGATCAAACCTGCAGAAGAGCTAGTGGACAAAGAGCACCCTGCCCTCTACAAAAGCTATACTTATAGCGAGTACTACACCAAGTTTTGGAATCTAGGGCTTGCGACCGAGAAATGCTTAGATATGTTTAGAGTTTCTACAACTTAGATGTTTGATAATCCGTATAGGATGATGTATGTATTGTCATAGAAAATATGTTATGCGAAAAAGTTTCCCATGCAATTAATGTATTGTACACCCATCATGGTTTTTCTTCGTTATTTTTTTCTTTCTTCTTGGCCATGTGAATGATACCATTTTCCACACCACCACCATTAGTGTGGCGTGGAGATACCCCACAGTGGCAGTGCAGGGTGTTGGATATGTGTGTCTTCAATTTAAAGTAAATAAAATTAATTTGTATTATTATTCTATGTGCAATGTGTTGTTGTAAGATTATACCTTGAAGTATTCACAACTGCTAGGAACAACATTAGGCATATTGTTTTTTTTATTATATACTTTTGGAGTGTAAATCTAAAATATAAATGTGAGCATTCATATTGTATATGTGTTGGACTCGATCAAAATGAGAATCTTGGATGATTGGATCGTCATTAATTGTTTATGTATGAAACACTTTGATAGTCATTTTTGTCTCTATACTTAAGAGGTCCTTCGCTACCATTATTATTATATTTTGCGCATTGTCATGTGTACCAATGTTGATGCCTATACACCATATGGGTAGGCTAGAATCACAACGTTTATTTTTAAATGGAAAAGATGCATGCTCAACATGGAATCCATTTCTCGATGTGAGAGAATATCCTATGACAATTCTTTGACAATGATTAAAAAAAATTTTGAGCTTGGTGGAAGTCTATAAATTATTTACAAATGCATTTTTAAATATTAGTGTTATTAAATAATTATTTTTCAAAATATTTATAAATATTTTATGTCGAACCTAGGGTCGACAAATTTTTATATATTGGCTGTTATGACTGTTTAGGCTCTTGATGATATTGCTTTCTATGCCTCTAAATATGTATGCGATGCTGTTAAAGTGGAGATGATTAAATGTAATAAACACTTCACTAAGGAGTTTGTTTTTTATCTCCAATTATTACTGCACTTAATATCATTGTTTTTATTTACTGGATAAATAATACGTATAGAGAAAATGAGTTAGGGCCCGTTTGATAACGTTTCTGCCGTTTTTGTTTCAAGAAACGGCAGAAACATAAATTTTCGTTTTTAGAAACAGAAACGGAATTGAAGGTGTTTGATAAGTCATGTTTTTAGAAGTCGATGGTAATCAGTGAAAGAATTGCCACAAGTCGTTTTCAGAAAGGGAACTTGTTTCGTCTAGGTCGTTTCTTGAACCATAAATAAGGAAAAATTTCTATTTCTATTTCTAAAAATAAGTGAAACGAAACAGTTTTATCAAACGCTTTTTACTCCGTTTTTGTTATTTCTGGAAATAAAAACGATTGAAACGCGTTTCTTGAAACATTATCAAATGGACCCTTAGACTCCCTTAGTGCAACCTTAGAGCGAACACCTCAATGTTGCATGGTAGCCTTGTTTTTCTGGTATGTCTTTGTCATCATGTCAAGTCACATATTCTCTCTATCTTCCCATGGATTGGATCAATCCATTGCGTCAAAACATTGATTGGTTGCTGACTCCTCTGTCCTGCATAAGTAAATCAGATTAAGAGAGGCCAAAGCGAACTCTGGAGGATTCTTGGATGCTCAAGTCAATCCTTACAATAGTAATAAAGAAGGGTAAGGAGAGAGAAATAGTGAATAAAATAATGAAGTGAGTCTTACTTTGGGGCCCTCCCTCTATTTATCGTACAGGGTGGGGTTGAGTTCCAAGTGGAAGACAATTACTTGCTCCCCAAGCGGCAAGTGAGTAGGTTGCCGTAAGTGGAGTACCCCAGTTTCCATGTTTTGAAAAATTGGGTCTTAGTAAACGTCAACGACGTGGGAAAGGCTGAATCTTCAAATGATTCCATGATTTGAGGGGATTTCTTGTCCTATAAGTTTCTTCAGTTTCCATTCGAATCGTTTGCCAATAGCTGTTGCTTGCCACATGTCAACCTTCCATTAACCAGTTATCTTTGGGTATAAAAAATAATTCAATGTCGAAGCGAACCAATTGATCCACCTCACTGTCTCTCCTAATTATCTTCTTTCTATGAATAAGGGAATGCATCTCAATATTGGTACATTAGTACTAAATGGCTGGTCATAAGATCGGTAAAATTGCAAAATCATCAATATAAGGGGCTTCAAGTCTCAAACTCATGATTTCCGCATGATTTAACGTCATTCATATCATCATAAAATGTCGCTTATGCAGCTTCCCACTCATCACTTTTGGCCACAAACACATTCAAACCTACAATAATAGCCAAGAAAGCCATTGTTATAACCCACAACGTAGACCAACACCAGGCCATCCTTCCTTTCTCTCTCTCTTAACCTTCATACTTATTTCACCCCAAAAAAAAAAAAAAAAAAAAAAAATGAAAAACCTTCATGCTTATGACATGTATTTATACCTAGGATGAATAGAGTCTCTCCTTACATATGGAGATTCTATATATTGTTTCTATGCAAATCCAACTTATTGTCACATTTGCAAACCATCTCTTACTATACCTCTTATACATATTTGATTCCTACTATGATAGTATAGATGTCTAGGGCAAGTTATCTTTTATAGTTGCATGTATTAATACTCTCTACAACTGTAGACCAAGGTCCGCGAAATACAAAAATATTGTGAGTTATCAAGATCTGGTAATTGGTTAAAAATGCATTTATTTATTATTACTAAAAAAAATCATTTATGTGTCAAAGTTTTGAAAAAGAAATCAATATTATTTAGACCCAAAATAACTTAAAATGATGAGATAAAAGGGGAATCTTATGTTATACACAATGAATGTGGTGTTTCATTATAATAAATTATAAGTAAGCACTGCAATGGCAGAGTGATATGGCAGTGGCTCAGAGTATTAGAAATGATAGCTCTTGTACTTATGGCAACATGATGGTGATGTTTGTAGTGGGCCCATAGCGTGTGATGAGATATACATATTTTCACACTAGAAGTGGCTTTATCAGAATTTTCATAGGGTCTTTTGACTGAGATGGGATTTTTTCTTTTATGAGTATTGTAATTTGTCCAGTCCTCTTCAAAATGCAACTGGAATTGCATAATTTTGAGTTCGGTTGATGAAGTTATAGCAATTCTCGTTTAGTAACCTGAAAATAAATAGCATTTTAGTTTATTCAAGTTGTGTTCTGCTTACTGACAAAAAAGTAAGTATTTTTCTGGTGTGAGCGGGTTATATTTTTTGTGCTCATTTTCATGAACGTGGCTGCAAACGACGCTTTGATCAGAGCTAAAACATAGAAGTTGTGGCCTATAAAAAGTTCAGGGGCAATTTTGTCATTTATATGACTAGTTCTGAAGTTGAGTTGTTCTAGAAAGTTGTAGTTCTCCAAGTATTGAATGCAACGCAACTTGTTTCATTACAATTTGAGTTTATATGAAGAATTTATGATCATTTTCATGCAATAACTCCAACATGGCACAAGTGTTCAATGAAATGCCTAAATAGTATCACATGCGTTTCAAAGAGTTGCAGGCCCCATCTAGCGAGGTGGCAGTAGACCAAATGAGTCTTTTTATTTTGCGATGTGGCATTTTTTATGTTGGCTAGGTGGTGGTGGTGGTGGCAATCAGCTTGGTTGGCCGGCATGCAAGGAGCTCCACGTGCACGGTTAATGGGCGGTAAAGGGGTCTCATGGTGCCTGCCTAGCTAGCAGAAAGGGCTGACTTGGGTAGCAAGGCAACAGGTTGAGTTGGGTTGCAACCTAAAGTAGTTCAATGGTTTAAATTTGGCGTGCTTTAATCTCTCCTTTTCTTTTTATTTTTTTATTTTAAAAATTTTTTTTTTTTAAAAGAGAGAAGGGTGAGAAAGATATTTGAGATTCCAAAGCTGCTTCATTAATTGATTGATATTTTTGTGTTTCCCTATGGAAGAATCTGAACCACCTCTTGTTACCTAGATCCGATGATCTCTATGGAAGATTCTTAATGTTCAATCAAAAGTTGATAAGTGTCTTTCTCACTTTATACATGACATGACGAGGTGTCATACAGATTCGAATATGAGGGCTTCCATTTAAAGGTCATCCGGATTTTGTGCTAGAGGTTCTGACGTGATCTAATGGCCCTTATTAAATCTATATATTTGTGAATCTAATCTAAGGGTTATGCTTAGCCTTATTATTTGGTAATTCACAAAAGTACATGAAGTTAAGTGAAGATTCCATTTGAAGCAATATTAAAGACCAATCTTCAAAATGCAATATCTCTCTCATCCTGAGTCTGATTGGACTGACTCAAGTTGGGTTCTCTTTGTTTTTGCAAGAGAAATCTTCCTGTAGCAAGAAACTAGAGGTGTGGGTTGCTGAGGTTATCCAAAAATGGATTTGAAGCACTATAGAAGCTTTGGGTTTGAATATTGAACATGCTATCTCTTGCATATAATTTGTGGCATCCATTAAAGGGCAAAAAAAGTTGCTAGAAGCTAGAGAAACAACCTCCATTCGTTGTAGCCAAGAAGAAGAAAGGGAAAAAAGAAAAATATGAAAGAGAAAAAGAAATAAGAAGAAGATCCTCCATTCCTATGTGTGTCGAATGCCCTTAACGATCTCTTATATATCTTCAAGAAGCCATTGATGGTGGATTAGAGAACTCTATGAGAAAAGTGTGTGGTGATGAATGTGTGTTGAAAGAAACATAAAAAGCGAGAAAAAAGAGGTGTGTGTGACTCTTCCTGTGCCCTAGAGAAGAACCTTCTCGTGTTAGTTGCATTGAATGAAATATTAACTTCAAGAGAAAGCCTTTGAACTTCTATTTTGAAGGTGGTTGTTAAGTTCCATTGAAGGCTTGAATGTCTAATTTGCAAGAAAGAAAAAGAAGGAAGAAAAGAGAGAGAGAGTGTGTTTGTATCACACACTAAACACTGCTAGATCCGGATTCCATAGTATACTTGAAGATTCCAATGGGAAATCAAAGTTCCATGTTTCTTGTCCCGAAACCAGTGATTAGAGACATTGTAGAGTTGTAAACTATCCTATACGCATTGAATTGTGTATTTGATTTAATGTATTTTCAATGTATGTGTAGCTAGTTTATACATGCAGTAGACCTATTCTATATGAGATATCATTGTAAGGCATTGATATAAGCCCAACTTCATTTTGTAATTGGTGTCCAGTGGGTATTGGACACATACCACAAACCTAATCTTAATTTTCATGGTTGCGGTTTCTCAGATCATTATAGGAAACATAGGGGTGAAGACCTAACCATTATATGTCATTGATGGAAACTTAGACTGTGTGTCCCTTAGCTGTGGGTTCAGTCATAATTTATTGAGTAAATACTAAGCCTGACAGTGGGCATTACTTTGTGCACGCAGGCAATTGGCTGAACCACATATCTTTTGTGTTGTTTTTGTGTATGCTTACTTTGCATATTGGAGTGCTTGTTTGCAGTTTGGGTATGCACATTTGGTAGGGCTAGCTATTTGGTGGTGCAGTGTGAATGTGCATACGATTGTCTATGTGTAAGATAGTGGTTGCAGTGTAGAGATTCCGAGATAACGCTATGCAACAGTGGAGTTATCAATTGTATACATAGCAACTCTAGGCAATATTAGAAGACTGTGACTAAAAGTGTACCGCATTAGTTGATGACTTGGCAAAGAACCTAAGGATGTGAATTTGTAACTGAAACCATTTACCGAAACCAAACCAATCCATTTACACCGAAACTGCAAAACCGTTTAGTAAATGATGCGGTTATGGTTTCAAGTTTCAGACCGATTAGCTAAATAGGTCGGGCTAGTTTTAACCGCGGAACCCGTTGGTTTCAAACAGAATTGAAACCTTTTAAAACCGTTTAAACCATTTAAACCGATTTGATTTATCCATATAACAATTAAATAAAGAAGGGGCAGTAATCCGTATAACAATTAACAATTAAATTAAGTGCCCATCCTGCTTTGGTATGATTTATTGCAATTCAATTCAAGTTTAGGCTTTAGAACATGAACTTGTGATTCATATATGTTACTACATTATTATGTTATCATAGATGGGGTGTTTTGGCTGAACCACTTGTCATTTTAATATTTTATGCTGTAGAATGCTGGATTTGGATGTTGTATGATATTAGTTCTAAATGTTTGAGAATGATCATGCAAAGAAATAACACTAGATTATCAAATTAAGACATACCATCGTTAATATAGAATCTCTTATTTGTGGTTGCCAATTATTTTTTGATAAGCTTATGATCTTTAGTTTAGAGATGGTTGCAAGTTATAACAAACCGATTGTGAACCGTTTTACAAACCGTATGGAATAAACCGAAACCGAAACTGTTTAAAATTGTGAAACTGGCACCGTTTAGCAACCGTGGAAACCAAAACCATTCACTAAATGGTCACGGTTTCAGAAAGTGAAACCATTTAGTAAATGGTGCGGTGATGGTTTTAGTCAAATAAATGTGAACAGAACTGATCCGCACCATTTAAACCGAAATCGAACCTATTAACACCCTTAAAAGAACCAGCTGAGGGAAAGTTTTTGAATACATTGATTCACACTCGTTTCAATGTCAAATGGGAGCCAACATCTTATTGAAAGAGATACAGAAGGTAATCTTATTTACTGGACTTGAAACTAATTACTACATGCTTGTGATAGGAATGAAGAAATTAATTGGTTCAATTATAAATCACTAAAATTAGCTACGAAATTAAAGAAGCTGCAAGGTACAGAAAGGAAAGATGTTGGAAAGATTTCATATACCAAATATTAGGATAATTTTCAAAATTTTAATCATCTCATGTGGACTTACTCAATGATTTTGTTTTCTGGCAAAAATGTGGCATAGTTGGTTTCAAGAAACTTCGCTACATGCTCGATCCAATTTAAGCCACATAGCTGATGATGTGGCAATTTTTAACCATACAAATAGGTTGGGTCTATTGAATATCAACCATATATATCGGAAATGCGTCCATCAATTCTATATTTAGTTTTCATAGAATTAGCAGCTCAACCAGTGGAGGGGCCTGGATGGGAGGGGTATTGGGGTTATTTCCAAAGGGAGAGAGAGAAAGAGAGATTGGGCACCCCAGAAATGTGCCTAGCATAATGTTGCGAAACCCTGATAGATTCAATAAGTTATGAATACAAGTTGGCCTACAACAAAATACCATGGGCCTATAGCCGAACACACAATTCGTGTGTTGGACTCCATGGGAATTCAAAGACTACTCCAAAGATGCTGGTGTGTACCTATGCAATCAAGTAGCGTTCTCTTGCCCCAAGAAAAAGTGATGTTTTTAACCCCAGCAATAATATGACAACCTTAGAATTAGAAGCATGGACTCATAATGATGTATTGTAATCATGGACTGTAAAATAAGTAACTCAAGCCCACATTTTATTATTCTTAGGGAAAGAAAATTCCCATCCGCATTCCCCATGTCCATAAACATGGGGAAGTGGAGGCAAAGGCAAGGGCATCTTTTCACAGCTTGTCCCCAGTTCACCATGTGTCTAGGCATGGGTAACTGTACGGGTAGCTCTTTCTCTCTTATTATTATTATGGAAAAAAGAACACTACCCTCTAGCGTGTACTTGAGCCTAGACACAATGAGTGTGGAAAGACTGCAATGCCATGCACTGAAGATGCTTGCACGAGCTCTTCCAATTGCCATGCCCACTAGTGTGTACTTGCACCAGAAAGGTCACAGGACCCAGAGTCTAGAAGGCAGCCTCAGGTACATAGGGTTCTAGTTTGCTGTTCTAATCTGCATTATCCATCCCTTCATTATCCATGACCATTTTCCAAGCGAGTACTATTGGCAATCATAATAAAGCACTTGAAGAACATTCTTGAAATTACAAGTATAACTATTCACTTGAAACAACATTTGTTTGTTTTGGTAAAATTTGAGACAACATTAGTGATAAGGCTAATAAGAAAGTTTAAGATAAATTTGACACATCAGGAGGGGACAATCAGAAAAACCTTTAAATTACCCTACTATTGTTCTTTTCTCATCCCCTTTGGGTTCAAAGTTTAGGGGTTTAATGGCCATTTCAGTAAACCCACAAAGGGGCTAAGAACAGACTCACAGAGGAGTCAATAGGAGCCTATAGACACCCAAATTTTCCACCCACATAAAAAATGATAACGAATAGGGAATGATCAGGTTCATGCTCTACATCGGAAGAGAATCTAGGCCTTTTCTGATGACACTGACAGTAACTTGAGACCCGATGATAAGCCCGAAACCCTAATTCAACCTGAAACCCTAATCTGGCTCGTGATCAATTTCAGACCTGATCTCATAGCACATGATATTAACATGTTATATATTATTGAATCGATTCTAAGTACTCTCTAATGGTGTGGAAATGACATGAATAAGGATTTCCAGAAAAACCCCAGCTTGCACTAGGGCAGAAGACCCTTTCTTGTTGATTTGGAATTTTTAAGAGCGAAAAGGAGCTTGAAACCGACGCATAGGATAGTGCTCGAAAATACAATTTTGACGATATATTGCACGCAAAAATTGGACCACCGGATCTTCCGGAATCACCCTCGGAAGTCAGAATAGGGATCAATCGGCTAAATTTTCCCTAGATCAATCTGGCGGGCCTGCCACTTTTCTCTTCAATAAATTGGTCTGGAATTGGCACGAGCCAGTGAAAAAAATGATTTTTTGGTTATGGACCTACCAATTTTGGGCGGGCCTGTCAAATTCCTTTTGAAAATAAACTTGAAAATTGACTGGGCCTATGAAATGTTACATTTTTTGGGTGGCAAACCTGCCAGAGAATTTTCCATTTTTTGAAGGCCCGCTAAATCTGGTCCGAACGCCTATAAATGTTGTCATTTTTTTTACCAATTTTAGTGGGTGAAAGGAATTTGGAAAGATCCCCCATTTTAGTCTAAGAGAGCTCAGTGTAAAAGGAATAGCCCTTCCCAAAGTAGTAGACCCCCTTGCCATTTTTGGTATCCTCTTCCACCCAACCACCAACCCTTTCCTTTTTTTAGCCTAACCTAGTGGTCCTTACCCGAAGTTCTACCCGAGTGTGTCCGACTTTCTCTTTCGCGTGACGAAGTTCTGCCCGAGTGTGCCCAGCTTTTGCTCCCTCAAGATGAAGATTTGCCAAATTTCCTAGAGGTCCTCGAGAGACGTGCCAGAGTTTTTTAAAGGCCTAGATTCTCCAAAGAAAAGAAGCAAGCAACCAAAATTATTCCCACCCCTCTTGACCCGAAACATAGGTCAAGGTCAAGTATAATTTCTTAACTAAGTAGGCTTAATGTAGATATTTCATTCGATATAATGCTTGTATATTAAATATTTAGTCACACATGTGGGTTAGGATATACTGGGGGATATTCAAATATATGCATCTAATAGGGAGACCAGTTCAACTATGTGAAGTGGGTGCCTAACACCTTCCCAGCTTCATAACCTAACTCTTAACCTAAATCTCTGGACCAGATCGAGTCAATCTCGGGTCCATTCATATGGAATGGACCTACATCCCGGGTCCTAGGCCCTAACCCTAGGTGGCAAATCCAAATTTTATGATTCTCAATCCCTGAATTGGAAATTAGTTTATCATTGAAAAATCACCCAACAAAGAGGGAATGCGTTATTTGCTAAAAAGGCCCCCCATGTATTTTCCCGAGTGATGATACAGTGGTGTAGGGACCATGGATGGAGATATACACATCAAAACCCCCCCAACGTACATCATCCTTACAGAGCCCAAGGCCACACTTCTTGGAAAGCAAGGAAATTGATGTAAACCAAGCACTGATCCGCTTGAGAGAAGTTGATCGAGTGACCAACTCCATTCAAACCACCAAGCTAAGGCCCATGTGTGCTTACTTTTTGTCTTGTCTTTCGTATTAGTGTATCTTTTTCTTTAGGAAAAATATCTTGTACTTCCCAGCCATCAGATGTCGCGTTGAGCGTCCCTGCGGCTGGAAAATACCTGACTTCATTGGCCATTTTCCATGCTGATATAAGCCACCTACACACATTTACCAAGCTAAGGCCCATGTGTGCTTACTCTTAAGTGTAATCTTAGGTAGTGAAAGTCATAGCAAATCAATAACCGTGAGTTTTGGAGCCATACATGACCAATCCAAAGAGAGATGTTACAATATCCAAATGGCCTTAAATCACTAACAAATATATTGTATTTGTGAGTTCTAAGCTTGACAGCCACCACTTGAAAATTAGGTCAATCCCAAAACCTATAAAAGTAGATAAAATCACTACACAATGCAGAGTTTTGTGAACTTTTGTAGATGTTAATCTGATGCCTCCTGCGTGGAAAGCAACGAAATGATCTTGGACCACCAAATAGCCTTTCAAAATACTAATTTTTATAACTTGACTCTACTGCTTCTTCAATAAACTCTGATCAAGTTTTAAATGAATTTCAAATCAGATCGTACATCAATCCTAAACAGAGTTATCAATCATTAATAGATGACTAGGAAGTATAATACCTTATTAGTGGAATGTGTTTGATCTTGTAATTCTCTTTAACCTCCATCAGGTTTCAACCTCCGTTCAAGATATGGGTGCAAGGCAATGATCTCCAATACTTTTAACATGGTGACAAACTGTAGTCCTTTTGGAAGATTCATCATCTGTTGACAATTTTGGAAGAAGAGGAATGATAAGCTTGGGATGCCCCCTTTTCTATCTCAGTCCATTCTACTAGATCATCTGAACAAATTCTGAGTGTCTCTAGCTTTGGAAATCCACCCACCTTGCAAAACTCCTCGTGTATTTGTTTTCTGTTGCAGGCTCCACCCAAATTTAGATGCTTCAAGTTAGGAAGAAACTGAAGTACATAAATTGCTCCCTCAAGTAGAAAAGAATTTCCTAAGGTTAACTTAGTGAGGTTCTCTATGGAATAGACCCAATCAGGAAGATCAACTAGACACCCGCATAAGCTGAGGTGTCTCATAAACGGGGTGGCGAAAACGGATCCAATGTGGGCAACATTTCTTCTCCTTCACCATCATCTTCTGAATCCATAGACAAGCAGAGGAGTCCTATAAACTTCATAATACAAGCAAAGAGCTCACTGCCATGTTCTTCTGATACATCCCTTAATATCAGTTTCTTGAGTTGGGTCAAACTTCTTAATTCTTGGATGATGCCAGGTCTTATAAATAAATTAGTTAAAACTTTGGATGTTTGTTAATATGCCTATACCTGAGGGAACTTTTATTCCATTCGTTGGCAACACAAGGTGCCACAACTGTAGAAGATTCAGAACTCCACTTGGCAATACCCTTGGCCATCCAAGCCATCTAATATCCAAAGTCTATGGATTTTGAAGATTGCCTATGCACTCTGCAATCTCATCCAGTGCTGAATTTTTTAAGCCTAGATACCTCAAATTTATCAGATCTTTTATTTCTTCTGGAAAGCTCTTAACTTCAAGATTATCAAACTCCAAAACCCTAAAAAATTAGTGGTATGGAAGGGAAGACACTTCTTACGGAGGCCCAGTGATCGTCAGGAATGCCTTCCTCCTAATACTCATGGGGAACTAATCCTTGTTAATACGGTGCGCAATGGACAAATAATGATCGAATTGGAACATCATTCAAGCTTGTACTGATAGGCTCACCATGATATTGGACCAAAACAATACGGGAATTGAACTCTGATGCAAATTAAAATTTGAACCCAGATACCAATTGATAGTTTCTCCTTGCTGCAGCTTAAGTTGACAGATTTTACGATAAGGGTGGACAACTTTAAGTTCATTTTCGTAGCTAATTTCAATTCGAAGCATTCCTTGGGCAACTAATTGGTTGATAATTTCTTTAGCAATATCCTCCATGACTTCCCTTGGTCTTTCTTGGAAAATACCTTCAGCCACCAATAGCCGAACAAATCTTCCTCTACGTATTCCCTTAGGGAAGAGAGAACAATAGAGTAAGGAGGATCTGAGATAAGAAGGAAACTTTCTATAACTCAATGCAAAGGGGTCTAGAGATCCCTCACCTACCACATCAACACCAACGGATGAAGAACTTTGCCCAATTTCCTCTTTTGCTTTCGATGCCGGCGGTGGTGGCGGCATATTGGGTTGAGACATTCGGCA
The DNA here is from genome assembly GCF_013358625.1 of Macadamia integrifolia. Classification (NCBI taxonomy): domain Eukaryota; kingdom Viridiplantae; phylum Streptophyta; class Magnoliopsida; order Proteales; family Proteaceae; genus Macadamia; species Macadamia integrifolia. The sequence continues at coordinate 19,570,328 of NC_056557.1, forward strand.
TGAAATTCTGGCAAGCCGTGCATCGATCTTCTCTAAATTACTGCCAAACTGCACAACGAAGAAGCTTTCATTAGTTTATCTTGCAGAACTTAATCGTTGCTGGAAAGCTTCCGATCTCCGCAACTCTGCTCTTGAGCTTTTGGATCTTATCTTGCAGAACTTTATCTTTGTAGGAAGGATTTCACTGAAGCTTCGGTCATTAGGATAACAAGGAAGAAGCTTTCATTGGTTTATGTGAACATATGGACATTTTTTTGACATTGATTCAAGCTTCTATCATATTTATTTATTTATTTATTTATTTTATAATGTTGAACCAGTGATTTGGTTAATTCTCGTTTGAGGTGGTTTGGTCATGTCCAATGAAGGCGATCAGATGCACCGGTAAGGAAGAGCAATTTGATTAAGATAAGACCTAAAAGTACTAGAGGCAAGCCAAAAATGACCATAGGAGATGTTGTGAGGAAATACATGCACAAATTAGGCCTTGTCCCAAGTATGGTCTAGAATAGAGCAGATTGGAGGGCTAGAATCTAGATAGCGGACCCACTTTATCTATGTTCTACTTCATTAGTGATTACTAATCCGTTTCCTTTAATGCCTTTTTTTTCTTCTTCTTTTTCTTTAGCTTTGCTTAGATCCATGTACCCAACCCCATTAAGTTGAGATAAAGCTTTGTTGTTGTTGTTGTTGCTATTGTTGATTTCGAATAATGAGCACAATTTCTTACAAATAAGAATAAGAAATGAACTAATGATAACAAAAGAGTTGAAAGTTCTTACACCTACCATGTGATTATGAAATGCAGGCTTCAGATAAGCCCAAACGCACATGGAGCAACAACAGGAAGCGGGGGAATGTTTCAGCAGTCCTGGATAGATCTTTCATCAACTTGGAATGGCTGAATAAGTTCAGTGATCATATGCAACTTGTTCTCCTTAGGTTTGCCTCGGACCATGCTCCTTTGCTGGTATGTTCTGAGAACTCTTCAAAGCACAAAAGTTGTCCTTTTCGAATCAATAAATTTGGATGGATCATTTAGAGTTCACCTCTATGGTGAGTAATGCTTGGAACACAGATTGCTATGGCTCCCCTATCTCCTCCCTGGCTCAGAAGTTGAAAAAGCTTAAGCCCATCATTCTTTCCTGGTCCCGGGTAGCTTTTCCCAAACTGGAAGTGGAGGTCTCAAGCTCTAGGGCTGCCCTTGATGTTATCCAGAGAAGAATGGAGGAGGAAGGGATGATTGACGACCATTTTAATATTGAGGCTGATGCAAAAGTTCACCATTGGAAAGCTTTGGAGAACCATAAGAAAATGTGGGTGAAAAAATCCAGAGTTAAATGGTTAAAATAAGGAGACAGAAATTCCTAATTTTCCCATGTCATGGAGAAAGTGAAGAGATCTAAAAATGCTATTAGAAGCATTAATAGAGATGATGGGATTGCAATCAAATATCAAGATCAGATGGGGAACTACATGGTCGATTCCTATGAATCTTTCCAGAGAAGGGTGGAGCTTGAGAGCCATCAAGACATTCTAGACTCAATCCCGAAGGTTCTTCATCAAGAGGATCTACTATTCCTTGATTCGATTCCCTCAAAGGATGAAATCAAGAAGGCCATTTGGGACCTTGACCCGATAGCTCTTCAGGACTTGATGGATACACGGGAGCTTTCTATAGGAAGTGCTGGGGTATCATTCATGGACATGTCTGTAGAGCGTTCAAGCATTTTTTTTATCAAGTGTCGTACCACTTAGAGTAAATAATAATTTCTTACTATTAATAAGGTGGAGGGGACAAGATCTCTGGATAAATTTCGGCCCCTGTGTATGGGCAATTTTGTTTACAAAATTTTGTCTAAGATTATGGCTTCTCGTATCTCGGGTTTTCTCCCTAGAATTATTTCCCCTGAGCAAGGAGTTTTCCAATGAGGGAAATTAATTCAGACTAACATTGGCTCAGCCTCTGAGCCTGCCAATTTAAAGGGGAAGACCTCCAGAGGTGGAGGGTTGGGTCTTAAGATTGACATAAGGAAAGCTTTTGACACCCTCTATTGGGATTTTTTGTTTATGGTCCTTAGAAAATTTGGCTTCTCTAAGATCATGATTGGATGGGTTCATTCTATTATTTTGTCGGCAAAATTTTTTATTCTCCTCAATGGTGGCCCTGTTGGATACTTTGAGGTCAGTAAAGAGCTAAGGCAGGATGATCCCATCTCCTCCATTTTATTTATTATTGCTGAAGAAGTCCTTTGCAGGGGGCTGAATGCTTTGGCTAGCAACAACCTCATCAAACCCATTGGGGGCCCTTGTGGGGTTGTGGCTTCCACTCACCTTCTCTTTGCAGATGATGTTTTCATCTGGATGGAAGGGAAAGATCCTATCTATGGTTGGTAGGGTTGAGCTAGTTCGTTCAGTGAGTTCTCTGATATGCCTCTTCATAGCTTTTCTGTGTATTGGTGGCCCACCTCTCTTATCAAGTGCCTTGAGAAATGGACGAGGAATTTCATCTGGTCGAGGGAGATTGATACCGCTAAGTCGATTATTGTGAGATGGGATTCAGTGTGCAAACCAAAAAGGGAGGGGAGTCTTGGAATAAGAAGACTTAGAGATGTTAACAAGGCTTTGCTCACCAAGCTCGCCTGGAATGTAAAGCACGATGACTCTGATTTCAGTAGACTTCTCAGGGCAAGTTTCTTATCTAAGCATGGTCAGCTCAAGAAAGGCTTTAAAAGATCTTCCATTTGGCCTAGTATAAAGAAGATGTAGAATTTTGTTGCAAATAATGAGAGGAGGATTGTGGGAGATGGAAAGAAAATCGATTTTTGGGGACACACCTGGATGGGTCCCAAATCCATATGTGATTTTTCTGGGCTTGGGGAAGACGTCTTCAGTGGCTTTTTTGCTCAGATGGTTGAGTTTATTGACAACGGTGTTTGGAACCTGCCTTCGGTTGACTCAAGACTCTTGAAGTTGGCTTTTGAGTCTATTCGAGATATACCTCTTCCTTCTGTTCCAATGGACGATAAGTGTGTTTGGAAGCTTGATCCTATGAGAATCTTCTCTGTGAAATTTGCTTGGAATGGCATTAGGATTGTCTCACCTCCTGTTTCTTGGGCTTCAGTTGTTTGGAATAAGCTTCTTCCCCCTAGACTATCTATCTTGGCTTGGTGCTACGTGCATGGAAAATTTCCAATTGATTACAGAATCCAAGCAAAAGGCATCCACTCTCTTTCAAGTCTGATCTATGTGGTGAGATTGATGAAACATTCAATTATTTATTCCTAGAATGCAAATTCTCTCAGGACATCTGGGCCAAGTCTGCTGCGCTGTTCCATCAGGCGTGGGTTAGCAAACCCTCAGTCGATGAGGTCATTAAATGGTGGAAGAGCAAGGGGAAGGGATGGGTTCTAAAAGAACCTTTGCTAATTGGGCTGAGTGTCATTATTGATGCAATCTGGAGTGAGAGGAATCTCAGAAGGCTTGAATCAATATCCTTTACCTCTCCCATGGTGCTCACTGCTATTTCTAAAGACATTGTGTTTATTTGCAATGGGATGAAAATTTCACCAAATCTGTAAATGATCTTGTCCTTAGTAGACGATTTCAGCTAAACAATGCTCATAATTCTACCCATGAGATTTTGGAAGTTCGCTGGAGCAAGCCTCAGGTAAATTGGGTTAAGCTGAATGTTGATGGTTGCTCCCTAGGAACCCTGGTCGGGCAGGTGGTGGAGGTATTTTTCGCGACCATGTTGGGAAAAAGCTTATATGTTATAATGTCTTCTTGGGAGTGGCAAATAATTTTGCAGTAGAATTTTGGAGTATAGTCAAGGGCCTGAAATACACTCATGACATGAATGTGTGGCATCTTTGGATCGAGTCTGATTCTGCCTCCGTGGTTATTATGTTTCTTCATAGGCTTTTTCCCTAGTTTGTTTTCCAAGAATGGTCTAACCTCTTAAGCTATGTTAACTCCATTGAGTGGAAGATCACCCACTATTTTAGAGAAGCTAATTCCATAGCGGATTTCCTAGCCAAAGATGCATCTAAGATTAGCTTTTTAGATGTGAATTGCCTCTTCTAGATTCCATCACTAACGAGATCCTCATTGATGAAGCAGGTCGCTCCCGCTTCAGACTCTACAGATAGTGGTTGTGAGCCTCTGCTGATGGCAATGCCACCGGTGGAGGCTCCTTCTGGGTTTTTTTTATTCTCTTTTGTATTCGTTTATTTTTTCTCTCTTTTAATAAAATTTAATCTTCTAGTGAAAAAAGCCTAAACGCACATTATATTTGAATATCTATTTAACTGCATAGAGGGTATAGAGAGTAAGGCCTGTAACGCCCCAGCCCCATGAACCTTGTACAATATTGTCCTCTTTGGCCCATAGGCCTCAAGGCTTTAAAACGCGTTGTACCATGTTAAGGAGGCTAGAGGTTATTAACTAGCACAGTAATCTCTCCCTAGGCGATGTGGGATTAAAGATTACACACCCTCACTGATCTCCCAAACCCCTTGGTACTTGCCGTATTCTTGGTGGGGACACCTCACTGTTTGCCTAGGCGGGTCTGGTACTTATGTATTCTTGGGTCTCACAAAATTCCTTATTTCGGCACAGCATTCCCATTGTGGCCCCCCACACTGTCGGGGTCCGCTCTGATACCATTTGTAACCCCTCGATCCCATTAACCTTACACAATATTGTATTCTTTCTCCCATGGGTCTCAAGGCTTTAAAACACGTTGTACCATGTTAAGGAGGGTAGAGGTTATTAACTAGACCAGTAATCTCTCCCCAGGCAATGTGGGACTAAATTTTACACGCCCTCACCAATCTCCCAAACCCCTAGTACTGACCGTATTCTTAGTGGAGATACCTCACCGATCTTTCAAGCAGGTCTGGTACTTGTCGTATTCTTAGGTTTGTAACGCCTCAGCCCCACTAACCTTACACAATATTGTCCTCATGTGGCTCAAAGCTTTAAAATACATTGCACCATGTTAAGGAGACTAGAGGTTATTAACTAGCCTAATAATATCTCCCTAGGCGATGTGGGACTAAAGTTTAAATACCCTCACCGATCTCCCAAACCCCTGGTATTGGTCGTATTCTTGGTGGGGACACCTCACCAATCTCCCTGGTGGGTCCGAAACTTGTCATATTCTTGGGTCTCATAAACTTTCTCCTTTCTGCACAGCGTACCCACTCTGACCCCACACGCTATCGGGGTATGCTCTGATACCATTTGTAACGCCCCGACCCTATTAACCTTGCACAATAGTGTCCTCTTTGGCCCATGAGCCTCAAGGCTTTAAAATGCGTTGCGCAATGTTAAGGAAGTTAGAGGTTATCGACTAGCTTAGTAATCTCTCCCAAGACGATGTGGAAATAAAATTTGCACACCCTCACTGATATTTTAAACCCCTGGTATTGACATTATTCTTGGTGGAGACGCCTCACCAATCTCCCAGGCAGGTCCGGTATTTATCATATTTTTGGGTTTGTAACGCCTCAGTCCCATTAGCCTTGCACAATATTGTCTTCTTTGGCACATGAGCCTCAAAGCTTTAAAATACGTTGTACCATGTTAAGGAGGCTAGAGGTTATTAACTAGCCCAGTAATCTCTCCCTAGGTGATGTGGAACTAAAGTTTGCACATCCTCATCGATCTACCAAACCCCTTGATACTAACTGTATTCTTGGTGGGGACACCTCACCGATCTCCCAAGCGGATCCGATACTTCAATATTCTTGGGTCTCACAAACTTCCCGTATTTCAGTACATCATCTCCTTTGTGGCCCCACACACTATCGAAGTCTGCTCTGATACCATTTGTAATGCCTTGGCCCCATTAACCTTGCACAATATTGTCCTTTTTGGACCATGAGTCACAAGGCTTTAAAACGCGTTGTGCCATGTTATAGAGGCTAGAGGTTATCAGCTAGCCCAGTAATCTCTCTCTAGACGATGCGGGACTAAAGTTTGCATACCCTCACTGATCTCCCAAACCCCCTGGTACTTGCCGTATTCTTGGTGGGGGCACCTTACCGATTTTTCAGGCGGGTCTGGTACTTGTCGTATTCTTGGGTGTCACAGAGCCATTCTGATCCAATTACATCCCTACCCAGTGCATGATTTGTGTTTGCTTTGAAGTATTTTCCCTACAAAGTAATGTGGTCGTTATTTCCAATTCTTTAGGTAATGGATGAATTCAGCACAATCATTTGTATAGAATTTATCGATCTATCAAGCAAAGAAAAGATTGATTATGTCACATTTGTTTAATGTTTTAACTCAAATTTGGGTTGACATGTCCTTTCACAATTGGGATCCAGTTCCTTTCCAATTCTTAATCGTCTAATCCTTGTCCAATTCTCTCTGTACACACGACATCTGTATATTTTCAAAATCCAATGGATATGGAAATTTGAGGCATTTGAGAGGTTAAAATGGGTTATGGAGATTTCCTTGAGAGATAAGGGTTTTTTCTCCTAGTTAAGGTTTGATTTTCTCAAGTGCGTGTCTCCCATCTTGTGAAGGGTTTCAAGGATTTCCATATGATGTGATTCAAATTGAGCTTCGATTTGCATGATTCTATCGTTTGAGTTTGCAAGGGAGGGAGGGATAAAATTGGGATCATAAAAAAATAAGGAACCGTGAACATAATATTAGTAAAATGTGAGATAACTTATCCATCATATTATGAAATGCGAGGTACCCCAAATGAAAGAATTCCAAACATTAGGTATCTTCAATGCAATTTTTTCAAATATTGGGACCCAAATGTCAATTACCCTCTTTCTTTAAGGAAAAATATGAACTAACTGTTTTTTGTTTTTGGAAATATTTTTCTAGGGTAGTGTGGTCCTTACCCAGACGCATGTTGGGGGAGAATAACTAGCCTGCATGTTACACCCGTGCCCTAACCCGGTCTAAATTAACTGTTGTGATAGGTCTTGGGCTAGCAGTGGAAAGCACCACCACGTTTTGGCTCGTGGCAGCTCATTGCCAAAGGGGGAAGGATGACCCCACTTGCTAGTGCATCTCCTGCTTATCCAACTGGAGGGGATTCAAACCCTACCCTCCGATCCCAGACGGTAAGTGACCCGACACTCCTACACTTAAATCTCGACACACCCCAAAATTATCGGAAGACCATACTTAACATCTAGGGCAACCACCTATGGGAGACCAACTAAGGGACAACAAGCAGTCAAGATAACTAACTGTTTTGACCATTGGAAGCACCTGGGCCTGGATCTGGTGGCCACTTGTGCTGCTGAACTGGTTCCAATGCCCATGGACCGTACCACCCGCATCGGGAACAACCCCGGATGACCACACACACTCTCCCACACGTTCCTCATGACTTGTACTCCATATGAGTCTATGGAGGTGGGCCCACGTGTCCCAAATGCCGAATTAACCTACTTAGACTAGATAAGGGCCAACCAAACATGCCCTAAGGATACAATTTAGTGTAAATAACAGAGGTGAGTTCATTTCTCACCTCTCACTTGTACAAAACATGAGAGAGGGAAAGAAAAGGAGAAAAGGGAAGAAAAGGGAAGAAGAAGAAGACGAAGAAGGAGGAAGGAAGCTCACCTTGCTCACGGCTACACGCACCCTTGCCAGAATCCTTGTAGAAGGTAGGTGTTACTTCTTGTACTACATTCTCTCTCTTCATTTTGATCTAAGATGGTTGGGCAAGAGGTGAACTAGGAACCCAACACTTCTCGGAGCTTGGGGAATGATTATTTCACCTTCCCAGTGTGATTGTCGAGCTCAAACCAAGTCCGGTGAGCTTCAGAAACACTTGTGAACAAATATCCATCTAGGGCTTTGATCTCTCGATTGATGTATCTCCCAAATGGCCCGATGGAATCAGGATTTATTTATTTATCTTAAAATAAAGGTAGAGACACCCTCTACAAACTCCATGGAACAAATCCCGACAGTCAGAACCGAGTCAAAAACCCCAAATTCCACGGGAAACTTCTGTGTTTCCATTAGAAACACCCCACTGGAAACACTGGTCTGGATCTGGTGGCTATTTCTAGTGAGGTCTTTAAGCCTTAGGAGCTCTTTGCCAGTGCCACTGGATTCATACTAGATGAATCTGGTGGATTTTCACTTGTTTTTGGTGACTGAATCTGGTGACCTGTACTATCCAGGTTAGACAGTGTTTGAATTCTTTGGGGGTAACTCTATGGGCCCCTTTTGATATTCTCGACATGTATTGACGTTCGGTTACCTTTGTGCCTAGGATTGAGATGCGCACGTACTCTAAGGCCGATAGTGAGTTTAACCACTAGTTTACACACTTGGAACCAAATTGACAGAACAAAACTAAGGTGAGGGATGGTTGACTTTTATTTTGGGATTGCTTAATTATATTAGAATTTCTCACATGCGTTAGGATTTCACATGATTATTAATTACTTAAATAATTATGATGTTCCATAACATGTTATATTATTGCATAATATATTATTGTTACAATTGATAAGAAATGTATGTTGTGAAACAGAATCCGATGTGGCCAAGGTGGTTCTGATACCGTGATTGCCGTATGATTGTTGCATTTAATATGTTAAGAGACAGATCCGGCATGGCCAAAGTGGTTCCGGTACCGTGATTGCCGTATGGTTGTTGCATTCATGCATTAATTATGTGCATTAGATTAGATGTAGTCACGGATTACACATCGTGGCCGATGGTATCCTGGTATCGTGTACTCCAGGATTGCATTTGGAAATGGATACACTTCGTGGCTGATGGTAATCCTGGTGTTGCGTACTTTATACTCAACTACTTTGTATGCTAAAATACGTATATAGTCGTGGGTTACATCTTATGGCTGATGGTATCCCGATATCGTGTACCCTGAGACTATACTTGAAAATGGACCCACTTCGTGGCCGATGGTAATCCCGGTGTCGCATGGTCCACACTAACTATATCATTATGAAAGGCATGTAGGATATTGTGGTTAGCTGACATTCCCCTTGCTACGTCCCCTTGCCAACATGGGTAAGGTGTTGGATAACCTAATGGTGGTATGTTTGATGAACCTTTTCGGAATGCCATACCCGAGGTACAATATAATTGTTGCCGGAGGCAGGAATTAGTCCGATGTGGCCAGTGGTAATCCCAGTACCGTGACTGCCAGGAAGGGGTTATCCAGGGTTTGTTGGGTGACCAATGGATGCATCCTGGGATCGACAAGCTCCTAATCATGGTTAGGGCTTGTATCGCTGTGTACTCGATGTGCGAGTTTCGAGACCAGGGATATAGCCTAATGTGTCGCAGTAGCATTTACCCGACTTCATTGTATTATTAGGTGGTTTAATAATCAATTGAATTTTCACATCATGGACTATGTGTTTAATTCTTGTATTCATGTCATCATGGAATATTATATATGTTAATGCTTTTGCTTGATTGTGCATGAACCCCACCCCTCAATGAGCAAGTTGGAAGCTCACCCCATGTATATGCCCCCTTTTAGATGATGATGTAGGTATTGTTGTGCCTATGGCTTGTGACTCTTTATCCTTCGGACCTGAGTACGGGGTGAACGACTGGTGGATGCCAGAAGTGGAAGAACATGATCAAGACTGTGTTAACGACCACAGTGCTTACGTGGCATCCTGAGGTGTAGAGCGTATTTGTGACTTTTGATACCGAACTATACAATTGGAATTCTTTTAGGCTTATTATATAAAAGTCTTGCATACTTGTAAATTGGATAAACCGATTATGAATATGTAATATCACTAGATGATTTCCCCCATTTTAAATTATGATTCCACTATTATACTCTGATTCTGCTGCTATTGGTTTGGTTCGTGTTGTGAGATTGTGTATGTTAAGGTACTACTATCAGAGATCTTGGTAGGTTTGTAAAACAAGTACGCGTCTTACTCACACCACCGGTATTCCTAATGGTGAGTTGGGTTTACTAGAATTGGGGTGTGACACATATTATATGCTAGCTCATTAAAGGGGTCTAGCTAGTTACTGAATTACATGGTTCAAAAAAGCCAACCTGAAATGAACCAAAAGAAATGAACCACTATGAACCAAGTCAAATCAGCCCAAATCTGACCCTTCATCCCAGATTTTTGACCCATCGAGTCAACTGAAGACTTGTCGGAATCCAGCTGTCAATAATCAAATTTTTGACGTTGACCATAATATTCTAGCAAGTGTGTTTAGATACTTAAAAAAAAAAAAAAAAATAGAACCATAAATAGAATATGTTTGTTTCGATTCATTAAATTAATGTCTATTTTAATTTTTGGTTATTTATGTAATTATTTAATGTTTTTTTCTTATTTCTATTTATGTTTCTGTTTCTGTGGTATTTAAAGTTCATCCACATCATTGTGTCTTTTGGATTTGTAGAGAACACTTTTGATAAGTATATCTGAAAATTAGTAGGAGTAAGTTTATATTTCTAGTCCTATATGTAGATGATATTTTTCTTTCCAACAATAATCTTAGTTTGTTAAAGGATATGAAAACATTCTTCTTTGAAAACTTTGAAATAAAGGATACGGGCTTGAAATCTTTTATTATTAGCATCGAGATATTTCGAGATAGATCTCTCCGACTGCTTAGGCTATCACAGAGAGTATACATTGATAAAGTTCTTAAGAGATATAATATGAAGACTTGCAAACCTAGTGTTTCACTCGTGATTAAGGGTGACAAGTTTAGTTTGAGCCATTATCTGTCGAATGATCTAAAGTGAGAATGGATGAAAGACATTCCTTTTTTTAACTGTGAAAAGTCTTATATATATATATATATATATGTCATGACTTGTACTCATCCAAATATTAGCTATGTAGTAGGGATGTTAGGAAGATACGTCAATAATACTTGTATGGATCACTAGGTGGCTGCCAAGAAGGTGATACGTTATTTACAACGAACAAAAAACTATATGCTTACTTATAGAACACTGATCAGTTGGAAGTGATAAGTTATTCAAGCTCTGATTTTGTTGGTTGTCTTGATAGTAGAAAGTCTACATATTGTTGTGTTTTTCTACTTGTTGGTGTTACAATTTCTTGGAAGTCCAAGAAATAGATTTGTGTCTCCATTTCCACTATGGAATCGGAGTTTGTGGCATGTTTTGAGGCCATATCGATGGCGATTTGGTTACAAAGTTATATCTTAGGGCTTCGGGTTGTTGACTTCATCATGAAGCCACCGAGACTTTACTGTGACAATATTGCTGTTATGTGCTACTTCGAGAATGACAAGCATTCTAGTAGAGATAAGATTATTGGAGTGAAATATAAATTTGTGAAGGAAGATGTTCAGGAACATAATGTGTATATATCTCATATAATGACAAGTTTGATTATTGTAGATTTGTTGACCAAGGCATTAATGCCTAAGCTCTTTATAGATCTTGTATATGATATTGGTCTTATTAGATTTTGATGCTTTAGTCATATTTTGCCATAGGCACCCTATATCATTTGATATGATCATATATAGGGATGTTCCTAAGCATTTCTCCTTTCTGTCTTTGTGTATACAATTATTGCAATATGCATGAATGATATATTATTGTTTGGACCAAGGAGAATCTAAGGAGTTTTCTATCTTTGTGTATACAATTATTATATTTTTGTGTTTACAATTATTGCGATATCTTTGTGCATCTATCTTTGTGTATACAATTATTGCGATTGGATGGAATTGTTGATATTGAAATTGTGAAAGTGAGTGTGTTGACAGATAAAAGACGCATAACCACCATAGTTCTTGTCAATATTTTCATTTATTCAAGGTATTATCGTATGTAGTCGAATGTAGTGTTATGTTGAAGTGGTCACATTGTGTTGTTTTCTAAAATTGTTGGAATCCAAAAATTATCGTTTCAATAAAAAAAATCTTTTAACCTATTTTCAAAAATTAAAACATAGGTTGTTATGAACTAATCATATGGTCCAAGTGGGAGATTGTAGGCATTTTATTCCTAATTTGTGCCAATTGACTATTGATTGGGTTTCATATTAAAACCGAATATTTGACTTAATTGCAAAAATCTTAGATTCTATTAAGGGTTCCCACAATAATTTTATTGCTGAAAATAGGGAAGGTTTATTTTTTGATTGATTGGTCTACCTTGATGGAAGATAGACATTGTTATTAAAGGAGATTATGTTCCCCTTGTATGATTACATACTAATCTCACCCATTAGATAAGTGCATAAAGGAAAATACTAAGAAGTGAAACTTACCTCCATTAAAGCTTGAAGAAAGTTGATTTGTACAAATATGACATTTGATAACCCAAGAAGTACCCAGCCTTTGGTTCAAATCTCATTTCAAATGAAGAAATTGCAAGAATATTTAGAAAAAGATAGATCTCGGCAACAGAATTCCTATATCAACATTTTATATTGAAGCGATTCATATGACAAGATCCTTATTATTTAAGAATACCATGATTTATTTTCTTACACCTTTAGTCTCAGTCGATCCCAATAGATTCGTAGAAGCAATAATAAGTACATCTAGCTTATAAACCATTTCCCATGTCAATTTAAGGCATCTGCACGGTTTTTTGGATGGCTAATTTAAGAGTTTTGGAACCATATATGACCCATACAAAGAGAGTTTTTACAATATCCTAATAACCTTAAATCACTTAAAAATATGAGATATAGTTTTAGAATCATACTGTATCTATTTGTTCTAAGCTTGGCAACCATACTTTGATATCAGACCATTCCCAAAACCAATAAAAAGTGGATCAAATTACACCAAACAACGTGAATATAATTATTTTACCCAAAAAAAAAAAAATGTAAATATAAATATTATTCAGGGTTATGCAGAGAGTGTTGAAAATTCTGTTCTGGATGTTAGTATGGTGAAGAAAGTTGTAATCCTCTACCACCGCAATTTATATATGTTCTATGAATGTAATGATGAGTATACTTAAAAATAATAATAATAATAATAATAATGAAGAAGTGATTAACAGTACGTGAATAGATAATAAATTACACCTCACGGCTCACGATAATATGAGTGGGAGTACTATTTTAAAACATGAAAAAAAAAAAAAAAAAAAAAAAAAAAAAAAAAGGTTGTCGTTCTCTCAACCAAAGGAACCAAATGACACTAGTAATGGGATGTGTTTGATCTTGTAATTCTCTTTGCCTCCATCACGTATTTGCCTCCCTTTTAAGATCTGGGTGCAAGGGAAACATATTCAGTACTTTTAGCGTGGTGACACATTGCAGTCCTTTCGGAAGAATCCTCAACTGTGAACAACAATGGAATTTGAGGAATGCTAGGCTTGGCAATGCCCCATCTTCAATTTCAGTCCATTCCAGTAGATTCTGATTAGCAATAAGAAGTGCCTCTAGCTTAGGAAACCCACCCACCTGGCAAAATTCTTTGTTTATTACTTTGACCTTACAAGCTTCCCACAGTGCTAGATGTTTCAAGTTGGGAAGAAATTGAAGTACATAAATTGCTTCCTCGGATAGGAAGGAATAGCCTAATGTCAGTTTAGTAAGGTTCTCCATGGAGCAGACCCAGTTGGGTAGATCCATTAGACGACCATATAGGCGAAGTTTTCTGAAAGATGGCGGAGGTGAAAATGACTCCAATGTGGGTAACAGTTCATCATCCTCATAGCCTGTTGTATCTAGAGATAAAGACACAAGTCCTGTCATCTTCATAATACAAGCAGAGAGCTCACTGTCATGTTCTTCGGATACATCCATAAATTTCAGTTTCTTGAGTTGAGTCAAACTTCTTAATTCTTGGATGATGCCAGGTCTTATAAATAGATTAGTTAAACTCTGGAGGTTTGTTAATATATCTATACCTGAAGGGACTTTTATTTCATTCATTGACAACATAAGGTGTCTCAACTGTACAAGTTTCAGAATTCCACTTGGCAATACCCTCAGTCTCATAGGCCATCTAATATCCAAAGTTTGTAGATTTAGAAGATTGCATATGCTCTCTGGAATCTCATCCAGCGCCGAATGTTTTAAGCCTAGATACCTCAAGTTTATCAGATCTCCTATTTCTTCTGGCAAGCTCTTAACTTCAAGATAATCATACTCCAAAACCCTCAAAAATTTTTAGGTATGGATGGCACTTCTAACACAGGCCCAATGGTCGTCAGGAATGCCTTCATCCCAACACTCACGGGGAACTATAGCTCCCCTGGCTTTAATGACAAATAATGATACAATTGGATTATCATTGAAGCTTGTCGTGATAGTCTCACCACGATAGTGGACCAAAACAATGCGGGCACACTCAGGCAAATTATAATCTGAATCACCACGATACCACTTGATAGGTTCTCCTTGCTGCAGCTTAAGTAGACAGATTTTATAATAAGGTTCGACAACTTCGAGTTCATTTCTTAAGCCAATTTTAACTCGAATCATTCCTTGGTCAACTAATTGGTTGATATTTTCTTCAGCAATATCCTCCATGACTTCCCCTAGTTTTTCTTGTAAAATACCTTGAGCCACCAATAGCCGAACCAACCTTCCTCTATGTATTCCCTCAGGGAGGAGAGAACAATAGAGTAAAGAGGATCTGAGATAAGAAGGCAAGTTTCTATAATTCAATGCAAAGGGGGCTAGAGATTCCTCACCTATTACATCAACACCATCGGTCGAAGAACTTTGCCCAATTTACTCTTTTGCTTCTGAGGTCGTCCCTGTAGGGTGCAGCGGCAGTGGCATATTGAATTGAGACCTCTGGCGTGGAATTCCGGCGAGACGTGCATCGATATTCTCTCATTCACTGCGAAACTGCACAATTGACAGTGCCTGATCAGACCTATCTCGACTTGTAGTCTTAGAGACATACTGATTGATACAATTGTTGGCATCATGTACTGTTTCTATCAAATCGCTCTCCCAATTGCAAACCAATCCATCTTGTTTGCTCCTAGTATCTACTTCTCCAAGGAAGCCTCCAATATCCTTGAGTCTGTTCTTGAGCTTTTGGATTTGATCTTGCAGACCTGGAGAAGCTTCATTCTCTTGCGATATTAGGGAACTCAATCTTTGCAGAAAGGATTTCAGTGAGGCCTCTGCCATCTCCAATCTATTTTTCAAGGTGACACTGATTCAAGGTTATCAACCTCTCGTTTTTTGATCTTTAAATTATTGTTTCTATTATCCAAAAGTCTGGGCCACGGTAGAAAATTGAGTAGAAAAGGTCACATCAAATTATTGTTTCTTATAAAAAGTCTAGGCCACTGACGAAAATTGGTAACTCTAATCGGAAAAAAAAAAAATTTTATAAGAAGGATTTATTTATTGATTTTTAATATCAATTATCTTTTTACTATAATTTATAACATGAACACCTCAAATTAATTTCCTATTCCTAATTGTATACTGGTTTAACTTGGGAATATGATTTAAAGTGTTTTATGAAATATTTTCTCACTATAAGTTACGAATAAATATTTCATTATGGTTCAAACCTGAAAACAAATCGAATTAAACTAGTATCAATCCAATATTGAAAAACCCAAAATAAATTGAAATAATAATAGACCGAAACTAAAACGATCGAAAACTGAATTTCCTTAACAGTTTGGTTTAGGTCTCCCTCATTCCTAGACCGACACCGAATCAACCCTTTGACTCTTTGAGTCCCCTATATCAATAGAGTTTATAGTGAAATCATTACAAATCAAATCACTATTTATCATTGTGAGGGAAAGATAACTAATATTGAAACCACAAAATTAACCCTAATATGAAAAAATCATTCATTTGACAGTCCATCCAATTTTGTATAGTGAACAAAAAGACCAAGGAAGCATTGTTATAATTCACGAATCAACTTCTCTATTATCCTTTTTTTTGTCTTTTTTTTTAGAATCAATTTCTCTATTCATAACTTCATATTCATTGATTTTAACCATTAGAACTATAAATCTTCTTATTAATATTGAAATCAATGGATAATCAATTTACCAATTCATAAATAACGATCAATGATTTTTTTTATCGGTTTCATTTCATTTCGGTTTGGTTACCGATTGATTTGGTGTGATCCAATTCGATCCCATCAGACCTCAATCCAAAACCAACCCAATAAAGATTGATTCAGTTTGATCAAGGTTTTTCTGATCGATTTTATCGATTCAGACTTTGTTTTGACACCTCTAATTGCCACTGGCAGGCCCACTATCCCTACCATGTGATGCAGTCTTCATGGCCCAGATTAGCCCTTCAGATAAGCCCAATCAACCATTTTATTTGAATCTTTATCTTGTTGCACAGAGGGTATTGAGAGAGTCCATTCATTTCATCACTTGAAACATTTAAGAAATGGAGGCAATGCATTGTAGCTAGTGGCCAATTGGATCCTCTCCGAACCTCAATCCTAAGCATCGATTTCCCTTGAAACTCACTGGTGATGATTCCATTAACGTGCTTAAAGATCACAATATATTTCTTTCTCTACCACTTTTATATATATATATATATATTCTTGTTCAGGTTGTTTTATTGTTTTATAAGGGTGATTGTTTATGGCATTCTTAATTGACAATTCTAGGAAGCACAGGACAGTGTTACTTTTCAAGGCTAGGTGAAGGGCATTGCAGCCACTGTTATCTGAAGACTCCATTGAGGCAGAGCAGGCATCTAGTATATCCCGAACAGATGTCGGGATACCTATGCTGGTGGCAACTAATAGAGGTGATAGCCCTTCATTATCGCATATGCATGTAGAAGAAGCATCTTACTTCGGTAGTAGAAGCATTATATTGAGAGAAAAGTCTAGTGTTGTATAGTATATAGAGCTGTTTTTCCATATGATTTTTCTTTTTTAAATAATTCTCGTAATCAACTTGTGTTGAAATTCTATGCCCTATGTGGCAATCTCACACAAAGCATATACATTTAACATCAGCCATAAAACTAGCTAAACAATAAGATTGGAGACTAGTACATATGCCATGGAACTTGACATTCAACTCTCTCTCTCTCTCTCCTCCCATATGGGTTCAACTTTTTTTTTTTTTTTGATAGATTTTAGTGTTTTTGATAGGTAGGGAAGGAAGTAGGTAATAGCTAGGAGACTCGAACTCGAGACCTCTTAGTGAGCATGGGTTTTTTGCCCATCACAGCTCACCAACTGCGCTAGGCAATTGTTGTTTATAAGGGTGCAACTTGTTGTCACCAAAGAGAACTAAGAAATGTTTTTACAACACTTATTAATTAAAAATGCCCATTCATGTTGATGCCCCTTTATGAGTTCTCATTACCTTCCGTGTTAATGCAGAGGCCACGTGACCAAGTTGCTTTTATTTTTCTAAGAATTCAAAAGAAAGTTTTTAATGCTATAGTTAATACATTTTTTTTTTTTTTTTAAATGTGATATTATCACACCTTACCTCAAATATAGACCAAGGTATGCGGCACTAGATTTCTATCCAGTCAGCCTACCTTCACTAGGATCACAAAAGTAGTCTACTACCTTACAAATCCACAAAATCATCTACTACAAATCAAAATACGCATATAAAATCTTTAAATTAATATAAATTGTGGTAATCAAGTCTAAAATGATAAAACATTAATATAGGCCCAATATTAATTTATTCCCACAGGTTACATATGTAAATAAACCTTATAGTCATTTAAATAATAATTACAATAACAGAAGGAAATCTTAATCCTCTCCACTGTGTTTTGTAGACACGGCCTCACAATCATTGCTGATCACCTGTTCGCTTCATCTCCGTTTCCACCATCTAAAAACATAAATTCATGAGGGATGAGATCTCAATGATGGGTATAAGTTCTATAAGCAATGTAGATGGTATTCCCTTTCCCAGTACGTCGGGCTCCAAGGATACAAGCTAGTTACAAGCAGGAGTTAGCCAACCCCGAAAGGAACCTTGGTACCCTAGCCAACCCCAAAATAGTAACCCCTCACAGCCATGGTCCCAGAATTCCACACCATCATTGGTCTCACATGCTGTCCAACAGTCATACATACAAGACGTTGTACCATGTTGTGCCCTCTAAGGATATAGTATGTCATATCCTGGCGTAGTAGGCCTCCATGACCTACCACCGAGTGGGATTAGCCAATACCTTACCCCTATTGGCTTATAGCACTGCGATGTGATATAAACCATATGAAATCTATATACATCTATAGCAATCAGTAACAACGAATCTCTCTCTCTCTCTCTCTCTCTCTCTCTCTTTGCTAAAAGGTAATTTGTATTAAGAGGGAAAAAAAAAAAAAAAGAATTTACAAGAAAAGGAACACTGGAGACTACAGGACTCCAAAGACTAGAGCAAAATGCGAGACCAACACCCCACCTTCAGCATTGCCATCAGCAGGGGAGAGGCCTGCCAGGAAAAGAACTATTCTCTACTAATTCATAAAACGATACCTTGGCAGACAAGAGGCATCTACTTGTAGCTCCTTCTAAATTCTCAGAGGAAGCACTGGACTAGAAAAGCGAGAACCAGATTTGGCTGTCTTTTTTGCTAGATAATCTGCTAAGGGATTAGGTTCCCTAAAGTAGTGACTTAGCTTCCAACAAATAGACTCCAAAAAACCCAGTCTTGTCTAACACACCATGGAATTAACCCGCTAAGGATCGCCAGACAGATCGCTATAGAGTCACATTCCACCTATAGGTTTTGAATTTGCAGATCCTTTGCCATCAACAATCCTGCCACTAGAGCCTTAAATTCTGCCTTGTAATTTTTTTTAGTCAGTAGTTAATTACCAAATGAAGATATCACTTGGCCTTCATCATTCTAAAAAACTCCTCTAGTACCAGCTCTTCTTAGATTACCTAAAGAGCAACCATCCTTGTTAAATTTCATATAGGCAGCTGGAGAAGCATTCCAAAAGATCTCCTTAATAGAAGGAGCCTTATGAGGAATAATAGGGACACCGATTCTTCTAGAGCATAGAAGAGCATCCATTGAATATGCACGAGCTCTGAGAGCGGGAAATTGGTTCTTTATCGGACCTAAAACCTACTAACACGAACCTTTCATGCAAACCCTTGCCATTTAAACGCCTCATGTTCCTTTGCTTCCACCAAAAACATAGAACCAAAACAAAACAGTTTTTCTCCAAGCCTCTTTTAGAGAGACCACCTTCTCTTCTCCTTCCACGAAGAAAATACGTCATTTAAAGAGCCCTACAGTTATTGCCATCTCACATTGAAACAACTTGCAAAATCATTCCATATGGCCTTTGAGTAATCGCATTCCATGATAATGTGATGCATCGACTCATTGGCCCTGGAGCAAATAGCACATCTCGAAGGGAGTGGTATTCCTTTTTCACACACCATATCATTTGTAGCTAATTTTCTTTTCATCATTTTCCAACCAAAAATAGATTGGCAAGGTAGAAATAGCGTACTCCACACTGTAGAAGCCCAAGGAACCTTATGATTTCTTTTGCGGAGATCGTCCCAAGCAGACTTCACCGAGGAAAGGCCCAATGTAGTTCGGCTCCAAATACACTCATCCCCCTAGTTGGAAACTAGGATTTTTAATCTCAACAACTATGGCAAAAATACTCTACAAGAAAGCAGAGTTTACCAGTGGAAAAAATCTAACACCATTAGAAATAGTCAGTCACGACAGTTTGACCATTGAAGAGCCTCCCATCTAACTCGAAAACTGCTTTAACACTATGGTTGCTCAACCACCTATATTTCCAAAAATCAGTTCGCCTACCATTTCAGTCACCCGTCTTCGCCTTGTCTATAAACTCCAAACCTTCCTAACACCTGGCCACATCGAGGTTGCTATATAAACAAACTTCAAAGCACTTGTCTTCATAAGATATTTAGCATGAAACAATTTCCCCATAGAAGAGTTCCCGTGTTTAACACTCCAAGCTAATTTGCAGAGCATAGTCTTGTTGACTTCATTAAGCCTCCTTCCTATTTTGGTTTACACAAATCCTCCTATTTAACAGAAAAAATTTCCCCCTTTTCTAAATTTCCTGACCAAATAAAGTTTCTCATCCAGTATTGGATTTTTTTAATTACTGTCTTTGGCCACTTGTAAATTGCAAAATTATAGCATCTTTCCATGGATAAAGAAAGATTTGACCGCTCTATAGAAGTCATACTCTACCACATCCCACCAATTTCTGAAGAAAGTCTCACTAAATCCATTAGGGCTAGGAGAGATTAGGGTCCAGATCCCAACATGCCATTTTTATCCCACATTTAGAGGAATTACCTCTAGGTTTAAGCTATGCCTTGCATTCAGAACTGAAGGAATACAATTCAATAGCTCCTCATGCCTTTCTGACACAACCGCTTTATGAAAGTTTTCATAAACTCCATCAAAGGAAGCTATCTGATCTTGGCTCTCTAGAACCACCCCGTTTGCTCTCTTGATGTTTCTTATTTGTTGTTTGGCACGCTTAAACTTAGTGCAAAAGTGGATAAACTTTAAATTTCTATCGCCATTTGTCATCCATCTAATTCTAGGCTTTTCAGCCCAAAAATTCTCATGGTTTTCTAGAGCCTTCAAATAGGACATTTTAGCATCAGCCTCCCAGGCAAATAATCTATCATCTATCCCTGCAACTACTATCTCAGCTTGAACTAAGTCTAGCTTATGTTTGGCACTTCGTAATTCCAATTCAAAATTAAGAAAGGTTTCCCTAGCCCACGACTTCAACATAGGCTTTGATTGTTTTAGCTTATGAGATAAAATGAAAATAGGATTCCCTCGCACCTCTTCACCCCAGACACCTTTTACACAACAACAACAACAAACTGAGCCTTATCCTAACTTAATGAGGTCAGTTACATGGATCCAGACATATTAATAACATTGATAGATGAACGATTAAAAAAGCAATATGAAGAGTGAGAGGTGAAAAAGGAAAGCAACAAAGTAAGAGGAGAGAGAACATAGCCCAATAAGACGGGAGAATCTCAGCTAAATAGGGTCGTCCACATGGATTTGAGCTCTCTAATAGGCTCTATCCGAGATTATACTTGGTACGAGTCCTAAAATGCACATGTCCTTCCTCACAACTTCTCCCATGGTCATTTTAGGTTTGGCCCTAGCTCTTGTAGCCTAATCAATATGAATCTTATCACTCCTCCTCACTAGGGCGTCGCTAGGCCTCCTTTGAACATGATCATACCACCTTAAACGGCTTACTTAGAGCTAATCATTGATCGGGGCAACTCCCAAATCAGCTCTATTATGCTCATTCCTTAATTTATCCTTCCTAGTTTTGCGGCACATCCATCTTAACATCCTCATATCTATTATACAAATCTTATTTGTATGAAACTTATTAATTGCCCAACATTCCTATCCATACGTCATAGCCGGACGCACAATAGTCCTATAGAAATTTTCATTAATCTTTAAAGGAATACGTCGGTCATATAACACTCCAGACACACCTCTCCAGTTCATCCATCCCACTTTAGTTCTATGAGAGAAATCTTCCTCTGTGTCACCTTCTTTATTTATGATTGACCCAAGATATCTAAAATAGTCCTTTTGCAGAATCTTCTCTTCAATCTTCACCGTCTCATTATCCATCGTAGAATGAATGAAGTTACACATCATATATTTTTTCTTTAATCTACTAATTTTAAAACCTCTTGTTTCTAAAGTTGATATCCAAAGCTCCAACTTAATGTTAATCCTTGCTTTAGTCTTATCCACTAAAACGATGTCATAGGTGAAAAGCATAGACCAGGGCACTTCATTTAGTGTTCTTAGTTAACTCATCCATGATAAGATCAAACAAGTAAGGGCTTAAGGCCTATCCTTAATGTAATCCAATCGTAATTGAGAATTCCTTACCATGGCCTCCTACATATTTCACACTAGTCACCACGCCCTCATACATGTCCTTAATTATGTTCAATATGTACTCGACACCCCTCTTATAGCTAAGATATGTCAGACTAAATCTATAGGGACCCTGTCATATGTTTTTCCAAGGACAATAAAGACCATGTGGACATCCTTCTTGTGGGCTATATAATTTCCATGAGCCTCCTTAGAAGGTATGTAACCTCTGTCAAGGATTTACCTGGCATAAAACCCAATTGGTGTAGACACCCAATTTTGTCACCCTCCTCCGGCTATGATGACTTACGGATCTTGGACGTGACATCTCGCTTCTGATCGACAGAGATGACAATTGATTGAGATAACCCAACCCAGAAACATTCCATACTCAGCCAAAATCCCAAACACCCTGTGCGAGAGAAAAGAAAGGTCCAATTATGATGTTTCATATACAAAGGAATTTGGTCCTAGGTGACTATACGAATGCATACTACTCAGAATTATGATTCCAATTATATATAGCGCATCTAAATCGGACCATTGGATCTCCCGTAATCATTCCTAGAAGTTACACCTTGAGCCCCCAAACCCCGCCATGCAAGCACCCACACCTTACCATGAGCACCCAAACCCCACCCATACAAGCCCCCACACCTTGCCTTGAGTGCCCAAACCCCCGCCCATGCAAGCACCCACACCATGCCTTGGGTGGCTAAACCCCGCCTACCCAGCCTGTCCCGCTCACCCATGGCCTACCTCGCATGTGACCTGCACCCCTGTCAGCTCCCCGCACTCACTTTGCCTTGCCCCATGCACCCAACATACCCAGCACCTAGTGTCCAGTGCCCCTGACCAGTGCCCAACACCCTGATCAGCCTCCAGTGCCCCTGACCAACCTCGAACGCCCCTAACCAGTGCCTAGTGCCCCTGACCAATGACCGGCGCATCCGTCAAGTTCCTAGCACCCTTGTTGGCGACCGAAATCCCACATTCTGATGATCAATTTGAGAAGGGATCCTCTATTCACCCGTTTATGCACTCTACATTGTCTCACTAGCGTACCCTACACCGCAAGCTCCTATTGGCCTAGATAGGCATATTTTTACCTTATTGGCCCCCAAAAAAATTACTTTTCCCCCCATTGGCCAAAGAAATGTACCCTACACCTTATTAGTCCAAAATTTCATACTTTCAACCAATTGGTTTAGAAAAATCACTTTTTAACCCCATTGGCTGGAGAAATTTCTCTTTCCTCCCCATTGGTTAAAAAATTCAATAAATACTCCCCTCTCCCTTTGGTTTTTCACAACACAAAACCCCACAAACACTCAAGTCTCCGAGGAGTATCCATAGTAGAGAAGTTCTACCCTCTCTCCTTCTCCCTTTGAGGTTTTTCAAGTCTTCAAAGAGATCTTCATAAGATTCGAAGTGTTCTTCGAGCCTTCGAAATTCTTCAATCCTTTGACTTCTTTGAGTGAGCTTTTGGCATTGGAAGAATTTCCCCTTAGTCTCCTACCCCCTCTTGAGGTTCTTCTAGTCTTCGGAGAGATCTTCATAAGATTTGAAGTGTTCTTTGGGCCTTTGAAGTTCCTCAATCCTTAGAGATAACTTATCCCCAACTGAAGCCCTTTCAGAGTGCCACCTCAGCCTAGTTGTCCCATAGCCTATCTCCAACAGAAGCTCTACTGAAGTACCACCTCAGCCTAGCCGTCCCATAAACTATCCTCAGTAGAAGCTCTGTCAGAGTGCCACCTCAGCCAAAATCTATAAGTAGCCCATCCCTAGCAGAAGCTCTGCTGAATTAATACTGCAGTCAAAATTCAAAAGTAACCATTCCTAGTTGAAACTCTATCTGAACATTACCACAATCAACATCTCTCTAGAAAGGGAGTTGAAGGTCAAGTCCATCTTCCCCTGAGCCAAGAGAATCCAAAAGATAATTCATGTCGGCACTAATCGGGGTTCACCCCTCTTAACCCGAAACAGGGGTCAAGCTCAGGTATAATTTCTCACCCAAATTAGCATAATGTAGATTTATATTGACCTTGTTTTAGTGTACATAATCATTTAAATTAAGTTAATGTATAGATGTGTGATAACTTAATCATGCATGTGGAATAGGAATAATTGTGGAAAATATTCGTTCTTAAGCATCTAGTAGGAAGACCGGTTGCATCGGGTAGATTGGGTGCCTAACACCTTCCCAATTCTACAACCCAACATGTATCCTAAATCTCTGGACCGACTAACTTTCAAGCCATTTTCTCAGGAATCGAGCCCACCCCTGGGTCCTAGGCCCATAATCCTAGGTGGTGACTCCAAACCCTTTTGTATGATTCTAATCCCCCATATTTGACCATCATTAAATCACTATCTCAATGACGACCTTTACACTCTTGCGAAATAGGCCTCCCTGTATCTCTGAGCGACGATACGGTGGTACGGGGCCCGCAGACAAGCACGCACGACACACCCCTCCCCAAGAAAGAAAAAGAGAGGAGAGAGGGCCGAATGCTAAAGTCTTTCCCCCCAAAGGGAAAGGTCTTTCTCCGGTCACTACTCTCTCAATGGTGACTCCACTGGGGACTGTCAAGCTTCTGATACTAGATGCTACTATTAAATGCAAGAACAATTTCCACCACATTTTTATTGAAAACATGTTTGGCTAACCCTATGTTTATAATTGGACTCGCTAACCACATCATGCATCGTGCTCGAAGTGAAATCATTTGACGAGGGACTCCTTGTCATGCCGCACCCTCGGGGAGGTCAGTGCATGACATGGAGAGTACTCTGAGAGCAAATGGTAGCCACTTCTTATACAAGGGTGTGGGGTATTGTTAAACGACGAGGATTTTTATAATTGTGCGAGCACCCTCGGGGAGGTCCATGCACTTTATGACATTCAGAGATCAAATAATGATATTCCCACATTACACTTTTGCACACAATCACTCATCTTTCCACCACCCCGTGGCCAGTTGCTTGATCTCATGTGTAGTCACTAGTGATGGGTAAGGAAGTCACCCCTTTGATCTTGTACCTCTGAGTATATTAAGAGGATCACATACCTTGCGTATATAGTTCCTGTCAAGAAAGCCTTGTCGGTCCTATTGCATCCACTGTATGCTCGCATCATATAAGAAATAGATGGAGAATGCTAGGAACACCAAAAGCTGATTTGTAGGATTTTTTTACGGTCTTGATAATGAATCTTCCTATAATACATTTTAGTCATAAATAAATGCTCTCCTAAGTGGGTTTTGGATAAAAGGTGTCCTTCCTCCTTGGAAATGAAATATGGATGACTTGATATGCACGACTCCGGGGTGATGCCCGTCAAAGTCTTACAAAATGCCAAATTATCTAAAAAGACCTGAGGAAACTTGGAGGAAAGTCTCCTAGTGGGGTAAGATTAAGGAAAGCATGACTTTATCGATGGAGAATGTCTTAATAGGAATATTCTGGTCAAGCCATTTATGTGAATCTCCCGCTTATGACATTGAGTGGACTAGGGACGTCGATCCCTACCCACTCCGTATCATTAAGTGGACTAACTTTGGATGGATCATTGGTTGATAACTGAGTGGATGAATGAATAAAGGGTTTGGAATACAAGAATCCTAAAAGAAGCCACTTTTGGTTCAGGTAGAATTACATATCTCAAGTCTTCCCTACAGTCCATTTGGACACATCAGGGTAATCAATTGACTCGCTTAAGTCCAGTATCACCTCTACCATCTCTCCGAGTGTCACACCCTAATTCTAGTAGACCCAACTTACCATTAGGAATACTAGCGGTGTGAGTAAAACACGTACCTATCTTATAAACCAACCAGGATCTCTGATAGCAGTACTTTAATATTTTCACAATCTCACATCACAAACCAACATAAGCAACGGAATCATAAATAAAATGGGGAAACATCTAATGATAATATAATAGCAATAACTGAGTTATTCTGTTACATTCATCCATGACGTATAATATAATCTAAAAAATAATATACAATCCATAGTTATACCCAAAAGTATCAAAATATGATGTATAATCTCATAGTGCAGCGTAACACAGTGCTCGCAAGCATAGTCCTAATCGTGCTCCTCCGCTTCTGGCATCCACCAATCGCTTACACCATACTCCGACCCAGAAGATACTAAGTCACCCGCCATTGACACCATGGTACCTGCATCATCATCTAAAAAGGGGTATATACATGGGGTGAGCTTTTCAACTCGCTCAGTGAGGGGTGGGGTCAAGCACATCCAAGTAAGACAATAGCAGTAATAATTTATGATGTATGATTGTAGAAATTAAACACATAGTCCATGAGGCTCGTGATGCAGTTCATTTATTTATTATCCACCTAACAATACAAACTAAGTCTGGTAAATGCTACTACGGCGCATTAGGCAGTATCCTTTGTCTCGGAATCGCCATCAACTATGTAAGGATACAAACCCCATCAGTGATTAGAATCCTTCTGGTCCCCGTATGCGTCCATGGGTCATCCAGTAAACCCCTGATAACCCCCTCCTGAAAGTCATGGCACCGGTAACACATTGTCCATGCCGAACAGATTCCTGCCTTCGGCTACAATCACATCGTACCGCGGGTGTGGCATTTCGAAAAGGCACATCGAACATACCGCAATGGGTTATCCAACACCTCAACACCTGTTGGCAAGGGTTCATAGCATAGGGAGTGATACCTAACCACATATATTCTACATGCTTTCATAGTGATACAGTTAGTATAGATTACACGATACCGGCAAGACCTCTGCCACAAAGTGTAATCCATCTCCAAATACAGTCCTAGGTACACGATACCAAAGAGATCTTGGCCACAAAGTGAAACTCGAGACCATTTACCTAATCTAGCATACATATGATAGTTGAGTATGGACTACGCAACACCGGTACCAATCATCGACGATGAAGTGCATTCATTTCCAAATGTAGTCCCAGGGTACACGATACCAGCGAAACCTTGGTCACAAAGTGTAAGTCGCGACTACAACTAACTCTAATACACTTAATAAATGTATGAATGCAACATACATAAGGCAATCATAGCATTGGTACCACCTCGGTCACGTCGAATTTTGTCTCACACACACAACCAAACACAAGACGATCATGGTACTGGTACCACCTCGGCCACACCGGATCCTGTCATACATCTCAATACAATTCATATCATAATCGTGAATGACAATGTAACATATCATCATTGCATTTGAGCAATTTCAATTAAGCATATAATTCTAAGCATGTGAGTAATTTAATAATAATAAACATTCCAAATATAAACACAGTCTATCCTTCACCTTGTTGATCTCTACTTGTGTTAGGGTTCAAATAAGGCCACCGATCAATCCACTCAGTTTCGATCTTGGGGCTCGTGTGCATCCACTATCCTAGACACAAGGACAATCATACATCAGTACATGTCAAAAATATTGGGAGGGACCCACATGGATCACCCCCAAAGGGTAAAGACAAAATCCATCAGTGATAGTAATGTCACCGGAAACACCCACCGAAAACAGGGCATTGCCACTAGAAATATCAGTCCTATTTTTGGTGGAGGTGATAGAGAGCTCTTAAGGCTTATTTGTCCACCAGAAATAGCCACAGTGTTTCCTGTGACATGTTTATGGTGGACACAGAGAGGCCCAACTTGAATTAGGGCTTTTGGCTTGGGTCTGATCATTAGGATTTGTTCCATGGAGTTTGTAGGGGATGTTACTAGCATCATTCTAAGCTAAGAAAATTCTAATTCCACCAAGCTGTTTGAGAGATACATCGATCGAATGATTGAAACCCTAGTTGGTCTTTTGGCAATACATATTATCGGAGCTCACCGGGCTTGGTTCAAGCTCGGCAATAATACCAGGAGGATAGAACACTCATCTTACAACCTCAACATGATTTGTACACCAAGATTCCATCCATATCTAGCTTTGTCTTGGTTGAAATGAAGAGAGAGTGGTAGAAGTGAGTGTACTTACCTCCAACAGCGATTCTAGCAACTTAGCGGTAGCTAACACCAAGGTAAGCCTCCAACCTTCTCCTTCTTCCTCTTCTTCTTCCTTCCTTTCCTCTTTCTCTCCTCTCCTACGTTGGGCATAAAGGAAATGAGGAATTATTTCCTCATTTCCCAACTTATAACTTAAGTGGGACTTAGGTTCTGTTTAGTTTGGACCCCCTTTGAACCAATTGGGTTAAAATGAATTTTGGGGCACGAGGACCCACACATTTAGGTCCATAAAGTTCCCACATCATGAGGAAGGTGTGGAGGATGATTTGGGATCATTCGGAGTCATTCATGATGCGAGTGGCGGGAACCATGAGAATTGGAACCTCGACAGTAGCCTGTCAACCCACTGAAAACAGGCACCAGATCTAGGCCCAGACTGCTTCCGATGGCTTGTCTTCGATGGTCGCTGTCTTGACAACTTGTTGTCCCAGGATTGGTCTCGCACGGGTGGTTACCCTCGGACATGCTCAATGCTTTTCGATAATTTTGATGTGTGTTGAAAATCAAGTGTGGGGAGTCGGGTCACTTACCGTCTAGGATCGGAAGGTATGAATCCCTTCCAGTTGGACAAGCACGTAATGCACGAACATGTGGGGTCATCTCCACCCCTTTGGTAATGCGCAGCCACGAGCCAAAACCTGGTCATACTTCTGATCTCCGATCCGAGGCCTGTCACAATAGTTCAAATTAGACCGGATTAGGGCACAGGTGTACCACCGAGACTGTCTACTGCCAAGTGATTACATCCCAGTTCACATGGATCCACACAACCTTGAATCACTAGAGCAAGTTGGTCCACTCTATAGAGACTTTGCAAACAGAAATGGACGAGGTCAAGAGAGGAATAGCCTAGATACTGTATGCACTCCCAAACCCTCCTAAGGTTGAACCAGCATAAGCTACAGGAGAGTTGGATACGAACAAACCTACGGGTCATCGTGGGACCTCTTCCCTAGTTGACTCAGGAGAATCAGAGCAAGTTAGGCCAACCGGTCAACGAAGAGTTTCACCTACCTGTCTGAATAGTTAACGAGGCACCTACTCTAGGGTTCCTCGTCCCAGGCTAGTGATTGAAGATAAGGAGGAGGTGTTTACAGCACAGGTTCGAATGGAACCTCTGGAGATGGAGAGAGAAAGAAAACTCAGAGAGCAAATAGAAAAGTTAGAAAATTTGATCCGAATAGGAAAGAGTTTGGAAGGTTGAGTGGTGGAATTCGATGAAACGAGATTCTTCTCCGGGGCCATAATTCTCAAAAAATTCAAATGGCAGACTGACAGATTTGATGGGTCAAGGGAACCCAAGGCTCATCTCAAAGTCTTTCTCAGTATTGCCAAGTCATGTCAACTTGTAGACAACCAAATGGTATAGGCCTTCATGTTAACCCTATCAGGGCCCGCACTGAGGTGGCTCACACAGTTGGAGTCTGCCTAAACTCAAAATTGGCCAACAATGGTGAAAGCCTTTACTAAGCAGTATTCCCACATTAAGACAATTCTTTGAAAGAATTAAGAATTATTGACTAAAGTTGAATCCTCAAAAGTGTGTATTTGAGACAACAGCAAGAAACTTATTGGGTTTCTTGGTAAGTGAAAGGGGCATCGAAGTCGACCCTATCAAGATCAAAGCAGATACGAGGATTCCTAGGTCACATCTAGTACATCAGCAGGTTCATAGCTCAACTAACTATGATCTATCAACCAATTTTCAAGCTGCTGAAGAAGGATCAGGCCACAGAATGGAATGCCCAACGCCAACAAGCTTTTGATAAAATCAAAGGATACCTCATGAACCCACAAGTATTGACACCACCAGTGGAAAGAGAACCACTTCTGTTGTACTTATCAATGGGAGAATATTCCATTTCTCGTAGCTAGCACAACAAGAGATACAAAAGGGGGTATAACATGCCATCTACTACCTCAGTAAGAAGTTCTTAGAATACGATACATGATACACTTCTTTGGAAAAAACTTGTGCTACACTAATTTGGGCAATGAAAAGGTTGCGGCACTACATGGTAGCTTATCTGGTACGTTTAATCTCAAAGATGGATCCAATCAAGTACCTCTTTGAGAAACCAACTCTAACGGGAAGGATGGTTCGATGGTTGTTATTGTTATCAGAATTTGATATCACCTATGTTGCTCAGAAATCTATCAAGGGGCAAGCTATAGCCGATCATTTGGCTACCCACCCCATAAAAGATGGAAGAGCCTTGGAGATGCTTTTCCCGATGAAGAAATCACAGCAATAGAAGAAGACGCAGCTAATGAATGTCAATTATTCTTTGATGGAGTAGCTAATCAAAAGGGGTGTGGTGCAGGAATATTGCTTGTCACTCTAGATGGGCTTTACTTACCTTCGTCATTCCACCTTGATTTCTTATGTATCAACAATATTGTTGAATATAAAGCATGTGCCTTGGGACTGGAAACTGCCCTGACTATTGGGGTAAAAAGAATCAAGGCATACAGTGATTCATTCATTGTCATTTGTCAGATGCAAGGAAAGTGGAAGACTAGAGATGAGAAGCTAAAACCATATCAAGAGCACCTGAAAGAAGTAGTTGGGCACATTAAGAAGATCTCATTTGAATACTTCCAAAGAGATAATAACCGGTTTGCCGATGCCCTTGCAATCTTGGCTTCCATGGTAGGATGCAACCCTATGGCTAGAGTCCAACCATTCTTAGTGGAACAAAGAAGCAGACCCATTTATCAAAATTCGATGAACTCTCTCACCATAGATGGCCGATCTTGGTTCGCTCATATTATGGAGTTCATCAGGAAAAGGAAGTACCCGGTTGAAACCACAGAAAGAGAAAAGAAATTTCTAAAAAGATATGCCACCCAGTTTATTCTTCAAGGGGACTTATTATACAAGAGGTCCTATGATGGAATGCCAAAATGCTAGCTAAGAAGATTCTCAGGTTAGGATACTATTAGAATACAATGGAAGCAGATTGTGTTAGGCTTTGTCAATAAATACCACAAATGTCATATATTTACCAATATCATATATATCCCACTGACGAAATTCACTCACTCAGCTCTCCTTGGCCATTCTCTACTTGGGACATTGACATCATAGAAAAGGTCAACCCCAAGGCATCCAATGGTCACAAATTCATCTTGATAGCCATTGATTATTTCATCAAGTGGGTAGAAGCTCAGTCATATACGGTCCTGACATCTGCTAAAGTGGAAAAATTCATCCAAAAAAACATCATTTGCCGATATGGAGTGCCTCGAGAGTTAATATAGGATCAGGGATCCCATTTCGGGGGTAAAACGACAAAATCTGCATGAAGTTCGGTATTAAAAGGCACCGCTCTACCACTTACAGGCTGCAGACCAATGAGGTAGTAAGCAACTAACAAGAACATCAAGGTGATCCTAGAGAAAATGGCTAAAACACACAAGGATTGGGCGGATAAGTTGCCACTTGCTTTATGAGCATATCAGACTTCTCTACAGTCCTCGACAGGAGCAACTCTTTTTTCTTTGGTATATGGGGTTGAGGTGGTTCTATCTGTGGAAATCCTAGTACCATCCCTAAGGGTGCTTCTAGATAGTCAGTCACTAGAAGGAGAATGGGTGAAGGTCAGAGACGACAAGCTCAATTTTCTTGATGAAAGACATATGAAGGCCATGGGTAACCTAAAGAAATATCAACTGAAAATGCAAGGGCCTTTAACAAGAATGTGAAGCCCCATCACATAGAAGAGGGTGAACTTGTTCTTTGAGAGCAAAGAGCCCCAATCCATGACCCAAGAGGGAAATTTAGGCTCAACTGGAGTGGCCCATTCACTGTTAAAGAAATTCTACCAGGCAAGGCTGTAAAACTCATGGACCACAACAATGAAGAAATACCTGGACTGATCAACATGGATCAACTTAAGTGATATTATGTCTGAAAGGGTGAATAGCTCGAACTATGCCCAACCTGATTCCTCTCAAGGGATACGTAGGTACCTTGACATGTACAAGTGCAGTCTCAACTAGTTAAAGGTAATAAATTGGTTCCTAGATTAATAATCAAGATATCCGAAAAGATCATCATAGCTTGTGTCTCCCAAGAATTATCATTTGGTATACAAGACCCTTAGGTATCTGTCATTCACCTATGGTCCTTCAGATTTTTATCCAAAATTCTACCCCCCAAAATTCGTCACCGGACACCGGTATATCAAGGCTCGTTCATTCCCCATCCTTGATTAGCCAAAAAAAAAATTAATGCTACAGAGGTAAAGGTTTGGTTGTCAGCAGCTAACGAGTGATACTTTGGCAAATCATTACATCTCTTCTTTGCTTATGATGGTTTCAAGAAAAGTCATAGACTCTTTGGAGGAGACGTTGAGGAAATGGACTGTGGACATAAACATGATGACACCAGGACTGCTAGAATCTACAAGTATATCAATGCTTAGTCGGATTGGGTGCATAAAACTACATCACAATCTGCTCCGACAGGTGCCTCAGTATTAGGACACCAATCTTTATGTATTTCAGTTTGGGTTGGTTGAGGTTTGTCCAACTCTCGAAGAATTTTGAGTTTATATGTTATCTCCACTTAAGGGAAAATTGATTCAACCATCTTTGAAGAAAGACTACTCAGAGGAGATTCAGGACTTTTTTTTATGGGAAAAGAAGGAAGTGAAGTAGTTCATTAGATATGAAAAAATTGACATTTTGAAGGTGGCCAGGATCTTCATTTGGTACCTACCATTGGGGGAATCCATCAGCAAAAATCACAGGATGCTTCTATTATGCATGATAGCTCACTATGTTCTCCGAACTTCTCGACGTGGTGCATCACTTGTTCTAATAGAAGTGGTGAAACAATTGAAGAAAGGAGGAGATAACATTCCTACGGTCTTTGTAGAGAGATTCAAAGGACTTTATGATATGAGCCATAGCTATAGATTTGGACTTGATCATTATCATGGAAGTCCCGCTATTTTTCAACTTTGACTACTTAAGAAACTGAAACTAATTAGGTCGTTAAATGGATGTCAACTCAGAGCTGTTTGTTACCAAGAAAGGAGGGAAACCCCATAATTTAAGCTCATTGTTGATTGGGAAGAATACCTATAAGGAAGAACTACAGAGGATATTGTATGGAGATGCCCAGGAAAGCCACAAGAGGATTTTCTAATGAAGACCCCTAGATGTAATTACGTCAGGTTGATGGGATTGATTCACATGTCCTTTTACTTGCCTATGTACATCAACCGACAGTATGGACTGAAAGCAGAAGATCCAGAGGAGTTGGTGAACTTTTATCCATCCCAAGAACAGTTTCCCCATATTGTTACCTACCTATCCTATTTATGGTAGGGGAGTTATTTCCATGTAATTCACTTAGTAGTAAAATGAATGGACAGTTGGACTTTCGTGTTATCTCGATTATTCTAATAAAGACTTGAGTTGTGAAATTGATTATGCCTAAAAAAAGATAAAATTCCAAAACCATAAACAAAGGGAGATTTTCTTTGTGACCAAAGATAGGTTTCCATTCATAAAATGCTAAGTTTGGCAAAAGGAAAAAAAAATAATAATAACAAACAACATGGGGAGGGAAGATATACATATGTTTGTATTTAAAGGAACTGTAGGAACAAATCCCTAGGAGTCAAAATCCTCAACTGAACAATGCTCGACATTATCAGGGAAAGTCTAAGAACTAGTAGATGTTAATCCCGAACTCTCCAGTCTCCACGTGAGATCCTCAATCTACGTCTACTACCGGGTATTCTCTTATCGATAAGAGCCGACTTGTCTCCTTATGAAGTTGATCTCCCCTTCCTGGGAAACATAGAGAATGGTCAAGAAAAGAAGTGAAGAAAAAGAAGGACAAAGTTAAGAGCAAGAGAATACCTTGTCAACCACCACCTCACATAGACTCTGGTGCATTCTCCTGATCTCGGTATAGACCTCCGCAGATACTTGAGAAAGAACGTGTCAGTCAAAAAAGGAGTCAAGAATCAATCAAATGAGAAGTGTTTGGATACTCACATATTCATACGGAAGTGGTAGTCCAATAGAAGCATCTCTGTCCAGTCGATGCTCTAGGAGCTAAGGGATACCGGGATGGGTTGCATTGGGATAGGACCAACCTTGGAAACCATAGAAAGGAATGGTAGCCATCCTGAGAGATCCGCTCACCACAATAGAAGACTTAGCTTTGGATGAGGCAGCAACACCAACTTGTGACTGAGTGAGAAGGGGGTCCACATGCTGTGTCTCCACTGAAAGAACATCAATAAAAAAAAGAAGAGAATGATGTGAAATATGAAAATGATGCTCAAGAGGGGAAACTTACCAATGGACCTCTAGGATCGAAAGGAGCGCAGACCATTTCCTCCTCAAGGAAGGCCCCATAATCCCTGTCGTAATCTAAAAAAGAGTCATCCCATACTCCTTCAGCCAATCTCTCAACCTGACCCATAGGGAAACGCTCCAGATTATGCATAGTAGATGGAGGAAAACAAGGAGGGGAGCACATAGCAGGATCGGACCACTGGGGTGTGACGCGCTCTCCTAAATACCAAGCATGGCCTTAGATACCCCTGAACAGGACACTGTTCTCTGTCAGTTATTTGGCCTGAGCAACTTCTTTAGGTTTAGGAAATCTAAGGTGCCGAAATGGTCTTCAATTAACCTGCAAAGTCAAGAAGAGGTAAGTACAACACAAGGCAAAAGGAAATTCGATACTAAACATAACTTACCTCTATGAGACTATTCAAGAGAGAACGAGCGGTGGTCCCGAGAGGATGGCGTCGGTTCCTCAATACCCAACTATCTCCCCATCTTGTAGCTATAGGGAAGGGTGAGCTTTAAGGATCCTTCAATAAGGGGGCCATAATCTCTAGGTGTTCATAACACCAAGGCTGAATTGAAAGATCAAAATAAGGAGGTGCAATCAATAAAAAAAAAGGACAAAAAAAAAATGTGAAGCCATTGGAGAATATAGCGTGCCCCCTTGAGGCCCCGATCCCCATATGATAGTAGGTCCAAGGTTCGCAGAAGGTATGCATAGGTGGCTCCACCTAAATCCCAAGAGTCTATCTCCAAAAGGTTTTGGAAGAGGGCAACCATGTGAATGTCCACTCCACCTCCGAGGTCACTAAAGAGACACTATAACATAGTAAACAGAAGGAAGGAGTGGGTTATCTGCGCAAGGTTACCTAGATTCACCCTCAGATCCATTCTCATCCAACGGGCACTGATCACACCTAAATGGACATGCATCTGATCCTCCCAGATTTCAATACCCGTCAAATTTGTGAAATCCTGTGCTATTATACTCTTAGGAAGGGATAGGGGCCTCCCCCAAATGGTACGCTCGTGAAAGCGTAGAAGCACAGGGGTGTGGTGGTAATCTCGCCGGTGGGAAAATGAAAGGAATGAGCACTTGGCCACCACCACTCCATCAAAGCTCCCGCCAATGCCGGGCTAAACTTCTTGGTCTCCAGTGAGGCCAATCGACTCAGGTAAGTTGAATCTACATGTCCCTTAACCTTATAAGGGAGCACTTGGTACCAATCTCGGACCAAATTTGGATGCCCATATCTGGCCAATGCAGAAGGTACTCCCTCATTGTGCCTCTAAAATAAAAATAAAATAAATTATAAAATATAAAATAAAATAAATAAATAATAAATAATGCACAAATGAATAAATAAATGAGTCACCCATGTACCCCATACAGAGTTGCATATGTGATCCCAGGTCCTATGAAGCGTCTGCCCCATGTACCAGTCCACGGGACTATCATCCCCTTAGGAAGATGCACCATAGCTCTCTGTACGATCTAGTCGGATTTCTCCCTGATTCCTTCTCTTCCTTCTTTCAACCATATTTTCCAAAATCACAAGGAACCCCAAGAAGTTTCACAATTTACAAAAAGGCCCGGAAAGACTTCAAATTCTCTAAATGGCCACCTCCTCAAGAACTATGAAGATCTTTAAGGGAAGATGCAGAACTTCAAGGAAATTTTGAAGATCTTTGAAAAAATTTGAAGAAACCCAACAAAATGTGAAGAACTTCAAACCTTCGAGAAAACCCAAAAACCCGAGTTCACTTGCTCACAAATCATTCCCAACTCAGAAAAATCAGAATAAGTAATGAACAGGAGGGGGGGGACTATTTTATGGTTCAAAAATTTGCTTTCCAAAAAAAAAAATTTTTGAGATTCAATTCCAATGTGCAACCTAAAGATTCTTACCACAAAATACAAAATTCAAAGTAATTTCTTGTGGTAGATAGAAATTACATCACATGAAATTGGAAGGTGAAAATCAAATTCAAATGGAAGGTGAAATTTAATTGATTACATCACATGAAATTGGAAGGTGGAAATCAAATTCAAATGGAAGGTGAAATATAAAACAAATTTAATTAGTAAATAAAAATTACCTCACATGAGAGTAAAGATTTCAAATCAAAAGCTCAATTTCAAGATTCAAAGGTCCAAATTCAAGGTTCCAATCACATGACTCAAATTCAAGAACCCCAATCAATAGAAAAAATTAAGGAAAGAAAAAATCTCATTGAATCGGCCCCAAGTGGCCCAACTTCATTAAATCGGCCCCAAGTGGCCCAATCTCATTAGATCGGCTCCAAGTGACCCGATCTTATTGATCAATTCCCTAGACTAGCAGATAGAAGCTCGGTCAAAAGAAAATTTAAGAATCAAATATTTTTATCTTTTGTAACATTGAAAAAGCAGTGAATTTTTTTCTTGTAATCAACGGTCCCAAACAGCCCAGGTTGGTTCAAAAGACCTAGCCTGGAGTCAAATTACCTAAGACTGGCACATGGAAGTCAAGCCTATGAAAATCATTTTCACGTACTCACATCTTCTGTAGGGAGGGCTCAAATCTCTGCAAACAATGATTTCATGTACCAACATTTTCTATAGGGAGGGCTCAAATCTCTGCAAATGATGGCTCAAGAACATTTTCAAGCACTCACATCTTCTATAGGGAGGTCTCAAATCTCTGCAAATGATGGCTCAAGAACAAATTCAAGCACTAACATCTTTTGCAGGGAGAGCTCAAATCTCTGCAAATGATGATTTCATGTACTAACATTTTCTACAGGGAGGGCTCAAATCTCTGCAAAACGTTGGTTCAACATCTTCTAATAGGATTGAAAGGGCTCAAATCTCTTTCCTGCAATTGGCGGCCCAGGTAAGATACTAAACTTTAAAGTGGTTAAGAGATATTACTTTTTGCATTTTCAACTCTGTTATTGATGAGCAAGATGACGACAGTACATACTCCAGGTGCTAAAATATGGTCGTTCTTTTCTTTTCTCTTCGGCTATTGACACAAGCCTTGGCCAATGAGGGGCATTCTGTAGACACCTAATTTTATCATCCTCCTCTGGCTATGATGACTTATGGATCTTGGATACGACCTTTCACTTTCGATCGATAGAGATGACAATTGACTGAGATAACCCAACCCAGAAGCATTCCATACTCACCCAAAATCCCGAAAACCCTGTGTGAGAGAAAAGGAGGGTCCAATTGTGATGTTTCATATACGAAAGAATTCAATCCTAAGTGGCTATATAGATGCATAGTACTCAGAATTACGATTCCAATGCAATCATTCCCAGAAGTTACACCTTGAGCGCCCAAACCCCACCCATGCAAGCACCCACACCTTGCCATGAGTGCCCGAACCCCGCCTATGCAAGCACCCACACCTTGCTATGAGTGCCCAAACCTTGCCCATGCAAGCACCCCCACCTTGCTATGAGTGCCCAAACCTTATCCATGCAAGCACCCACACCTTGCCTTGAGTGCCCAAACCCCGCCCTTACAAGCCCCCACACCTTGCCTTGATGCCCAAACCCCACTTGCCCTACCTGCCTTGTGTGCCTATGGCCTACCTTGCACGAGTCCCACACCCCTGCCGGGGCCCCACGTGAACTTTGCCCACCTCGTGCACCCTGTATACCCCGTACCCAATGTCCAACGCCCCTGACCCGCCTCCAAAGTCCCTGACCAGTGCCCAGTGCCCCTGACCAACCTCCAACGCCCCTGACTAGTGCCTAGCCCAGCACCCCCGATGAGGCCCTAGCACCCCTGTCGGTGATCAAATCCCACATTCCGATGACTAATTTGAGAAGGGATTCTTTCTTCACCCGCTTGTGTACTCTACACTATCCCGCTAGCGTACCCTACACCACGAGCTCCTATCGGCCCCAAAAGACATCTTTTTACCTTATTGGCCCAAAAAAAAATTACTTTTCCCCCTATTAGCTAAAGAAATTTACCCAACACCCCATTGGTCCAAAATTTCATACTTTCACCCCATTGGTTTAGAAAAATCACTTTTCAACCCCATTGGTTGGAGAAATTCCTCTTTCCTCCCCATTGGTTCAAAAATTCTATAAATACCCCCTCACCCTTTGGTTGTTCACAACACAACACCCCATAAATAGTCAAGTCTCTTAGGAGCATCCATAGTAGAGAAGCTCTACCCTCTGTCCTCCCCTTCTCCCCTCGAGGTTTTTCAAGTCTTCGAAGAGATCTTCATAAGATCAGAAGTGTTCTTCGGATCTTCGAAGTGTTCTTCAGGCCTTCGAAATTCTTCAATTCTTTGCCTTCTTTGAGTGAGCTTTTTGTGTAGGAAGAATTTTCCCTTAGTCTCCCACCTCCTCTTGAGGTTCTTCAAGTCTTCGGAGAGATCATCATAAGATCCGAAGTGTTCTTCTAGCCTTCAAAGTTCCTCAATCCTTAGAGATAACCTATCCCCAGTGGAAGCCCTGTCGGAGTGCCACCTCAGTCTAGCCCTCCCAAAGCTTATCCCCAGCGGAAGCTCTACCAGAGTACCACCTCACCCTAGCCCTCCCATAACCTATCTCCAGCGGAAGATCTGTCAAAGTGCCACCTCAGCCAAAATCCGAAAGTAGTCCATCCCTAGCGAAAGCTCTGCTAAATCAATACTCAGTCAAAATCTGCAAGTAACCATTTCTAATCGGAACTCTATCTAAACATTACCACAATCAAGATCTCTTTAGAAATGAAGTTAGAAGTCAAGACCATCTTCCCCTGAGCCATGAGAATCCAAAAGATAGTTCGTGTTGGCACTAATCGGGATTCTACCCCTCTTGACTTGAAACAGGGGTCAAGCTCAAGTATAATTTCTCATCCAAATTAGCATAATATAGACTTTATATTGACTTTGTTTTATTGTACATAATCATTTAAATTCAGTTAATGTATAGATGTGTGATAACTTAGCCATGCATGCGGAATAAGAATAACTGTGAAAAATGTTCGTTCTTAAGTATCTAGTAGGAAAACCGATTAAACTAGGTAGATTGGGTGCTTAACACCTTCCTAATTCTACAACCTGACATATACCCTAAATCTTTGGACCAGACAACTTTCGGACCCTTTTCTAAGGAATCGAACCCACCCCCAGGTCCTAAGCCCATAATCCTAGGTGGCAACTCCAAACCCTTTTGTATGAACCCAATCTCCTGTATTGGACCATCATCAAATCCCCATCTCAATGACGACCTTTACATTCCTGTGATCTCCACGTATCTTCAAGTGGCAGTACGATGGTGCAGAGCCCGCAGGCAAGCACACATGATACACCCTTCCCAAGAAAGAGAAAGAGAGGACAGAGGGCCGAATGCTAAATTCTTTTCCCCTCCCAAAGGGAAGGGTCTTTCTCTAGCCACTACCCTCACAATTGGTTCTTCGAGTTATGAGTTTTTCTTCTTAAGTGGGCTTCAATGATCTTTTCTCACAGTTTCATAGTATGACTCATTAATTTTATGCTTCTATATTAATCGCAGCTCTGAATATCCTCATTAATTTTATGCTTCTATAGTAATCGTAGCTTTGAAATCCCCTTTATTTTTGTAGACTGGGATAATAATGATTTTCCTCCTCTCATCTATCAACTTCATTGAGTTTATAATCTGGTTAAAACAACCTTGTTAACCAAGTCACCTCATATCCACACTTCTATGGGATCTCGTTTGGACTCGAAGTCTTACCAATTTTCATCTTTCTCAAGGCCACACCAACTTGCATCACACTATCCTTTAGAACATATCTATGGTGTGTGGAGTCTTGTTGAGTAAAGCCATCTTCTAGGTCACTCCATTCTGACTATCTCCATTTAATATGGCACAAGTGTACTCATCCCATCTCCTCACAATGCCATCATCTCTTACAATCACTCTTCCATCCTCACTTTTGATATACCTTATTTGGTCAAAATCTCTACTTTTTCTTTCTCTTGACTTAGCTACCTTATACATAGATTTTTCCCCTTCTTTCGTGTTAAGGTTCTTACAGAGATCCTTTATTGCTTTGCTCAAGCATCACCACAACCTTTCTAGCATTGTTTCTGGCATCATACCACCTCTTTTTATCCTTTGTTTCTTCAATCCTTTGCCAAGTCTTGAAACAATATTTTTTGGTCTTAATAGCCACTTGGACCACATCATACCACCACCAAGTTTCCCTGCAGGCTTGACAACTACCCTTCGCTTTCCCTAGCACATATATGGCAATCCTCTTGATACAATTCATCATCTCATTCCACATGTCATTGGTGTCTCTCTCAAAGTCCCACTTTCCTTGTCTAACCACATTATCAAAAAAATGTTCTACATGACTCCCCTTTTAGTCTCTACCATGTTATCTTAGGATGCATAAGTTCCCTCTTCCCACTCTCTTATGCACTAATGTGTAAATCCAAAACCACCATTCTATGTTAGACAGTTAGGCTCTCCCCAGG
Organism: Macadamia integrifolia; assembly: GCF_013358625.1. Taxonomy (NCBI): domain Eukaryota; kingdom Viridiplantae; phylum Streptophyta; class Magnoliopsida; order Proteales; family Proteaceae; genus Macadamia; species Macadamia integrifolia. The sequence goes on from NC_056557.1 coordinate 19,611,016, forward strand.
AATAACCTTAAATCCTTATACACATTTCTATCTCCCCTTCATGATAGAAAGTAGTCTATCTAACTTGTTGATTCCCACTTTTATGGGTAACTAAATGCTCTTCTCTTTTCTCAAAGAAAGTGTTCACAATGATAAGATCATATGCTACCGCAAATTCTAGGATTGAGGTCCCCTCTTCATTCCGCTCTCCAATCCTATAACCTTCATGAACCCCTATATATCTCTACAATCTCTCCCAACATGTCCGCTCAAGTCACCTCCAATGATAATAGATTCACCATTGCCAAAACACTCACTAGATCATCCATGTGTTCCCAGAATTGCCGCTTACTACTTTCATCCAATCCTACTTGGGTTGCATAAGTACAGACAATATTGACAACCTCCTTCTCCAACACTAGTTTGATGGATATAATCCTATCTCCCGATCTATTCTCCTCCACCATATCATTCTTTATCCCATTGTCCACTATTATGACAACTCCATTTCTATTACATTGATCCCCACAATACCGAATTTTGAAGTCATCCAACACCTTAGCATTGTTACCCTTCCATCTGGTCTCTTGAATATAAGAAATTTTAATTTTTCATTTCCTCATAATGCACACTAACTCTAGGCTCTTACCTGTTAAGGACCCAATGTTCCAAGAAGCTATTCTAATCCTGCGCTTGTGGGATGAAATATTTCCTTCACTTGCCCTTGTTTACTTACCACCGCATTCAAGTGCTGACACGCTGCGTTACTTAAAGGGGATGCCCTAGCAAAATGAGGACGAGAAAACATAAAATCATGACAAAAGAAAAATTAGATAGATGGATCCATACAAACAGTGAATGGCTAATTATAATAAAGTGTCGATTACCTACCTGAAGCACCGATATATGAAAATATTAAAAAAAAAAAAAATTATAATAACATATGCATGAGGGGTAGAAAGGGAAGGACACTTAATGCATTGAACTACACTTTACGAAAGTGTTCTAAGATGTATATCCAAGACAAAGCAATGCACAGATATGGTAACACAATGTATAGGACTACACAAACAGTGATGATAAAGTAAACAAATAAATCAGAATCGCAGCAATAACCGGAGCAGGTACTACAACAAGGCATATGCTAACAAGGATAAATCAAGGCCAAAGATGGCAAAATAAATAAAGTAACAGATAATTCAAAGAAGCATCAATATGAGGAACAAGTAGTACAACAAGACATATGCTATCAAGGAAAGAGTAGACAGTAACCGGAGCAGGTACTGTCTACAAGGCATATGCTAACAAGGGTAAATCAAGGCGCAAAGATGGCAAAATAAGTAAAGCAACAGATAATTCAGAGAAGCATCAATATGAGAAACAAGTAGTACAACAAGACATATGCTATCAAGGAAAGAGTACAGGTAGATAAAGTAAAAGAAGGGCTAGGAACCGGATATCAGTGCATAAATAAATAAACAATAGTGTGGAAAAGAAGCATTGAATAAATAAATAAATTTTTTTTTTCGTAAAAAATAATAAATAAATAATCAAATACTGTCTAACTAGCAGAGAGAGTATAGTAATGTCCCTTAGAGCAGCATGTCTCCAACCCTTAATATAACTGACCACTGCCGAAAGACCGAAACAATTTAGCCAAAGATGTGCGATAGTGGCGGGTAAGGGATGAGGATGGGTAAGCGGCTATGGGTGTACATTTAGGTAGTTTAGGTTGCTTGATTGGTGCAGCGGGAGATAAGTACAAGGGTAGAAGGGGGAAGCGGGTTTTTGAGTAGGTTATTCAGCAAGGGACGGGAGGTATAGGGCAGGGTACTGAAGGGTATAATCTAGCAGGGGAGAGACTGACGGTAGAGATCTGAGATAGAGAGAATCGTGGAGGGTTAAGGACCTTGGGAGCAAGGAGAATCCGAGAGGGGAAGGGGGATGGAGGAGAAGTGGGGAATCTTGTGGAGAGAGAGAATCTCATATTCTGATGGGTAAATCTGAGAGAGTCTGCGGATAAGAAATCAAGGGTAGATAGAAAATAGCGGGGACAAAGGAGTCGGGAGATGTAGATCTTGTCAGCGGAGGGCAAAAGGGAGGATCAAAATGGAACATTCCATAATCGTGGGCGAGTCTTTTGGGGAAGTCGAGAAGAAGCAAAGAAGACAAGTGGGAGCCGAGGAAGATACGGAAGAAAGATCTCTCGAGCGAGGAAGTAGATGGGGATATGCCATGAGTCAGGCTAGAGATCTGTAGCGAGGGATTAGGCTAATGATCACGATCAAGGAATTAGGCGAGGGATCTCGGTGCCTACAACAGGACTTGGGGGAGAAATCGAGAGCAGGAGGAAGTTGGGGTCGATTGGATATAGATACTTACCTGTTCTAGTATGGGTTTACCGCCGCTACCTGAGCTGGTGTCCGGGAACCGTTAGCAGTGCGCAGGGATCTGGAGAGTCGTTAGCAGAAAGCAAGCTTTGGTGAGCAGAGAATCGTTAAAGTTGACCAAGCGTTTGGAAACACCAGCTTTTATAACCTGTGGAAAGTTGTTTGCCTCAAACCAAAACTTATGAAACCTGAAAGCAATATTTGCAGGCTTAGCACATGCCTCTGAGATGACTAGGATAGGGGCAGTCAGATGCAATACGAGACAACACCCTTTGCACATAATTATCAAAGAAGGTTCAATCAAGTAGCAATACAAAAACTCCTATCCAACACAGCTTCCACATGACCGCGCCTCTTGTTATTAGACCAAGAATTTCCTACCATGGGAAGGAATAGCAAGGAGAGAGCACACATCCATCATTGCACCAAATTCTACCGCTCAACCAGCATTAAACCTTCTTGGACCTCTTTTTTCATAAGAAAATAATGCACTGCTGAAACCCCCAACAACAATCCAAGGATTAGAACCCACGGGAACTCTCGCTAGATCCGACCATAGCATATGCCTGTTTGCCCTGAACATATTTCCATGAACCACTGAAAAAAAAATACGTTCTCCTCTCCAAAAAATATTAAAAGAGAGCTGCTGATCAGAACTCTGAATAACCATCGTCCTACTCACAGACATCTTCCACAGAACCCACAGATTTGAAATTCTATCAACGCGAATATTGGACAAACAACTGGCATTGTAACCGAGTTTATTAAAGAACAAACCCGGGAACTGAGAAACATCTATCATCAGCTCCGCATAACACACTATTTCTGGAGCATACTGCCTTAATAGGGAACTTAAAGCCCTCCTACCTACAACCTTCTTATGTTCCAAAACAAAACCTGTATTAAGTAACCTTTTGGAGAGAGATAACTTGTCAGACATTTTAGTCTGACCTTCCTTATTCTTTCTTTTTTTTTTTTTTT
>NC_056557.1:19614394-19620338 GCF_013358625.1 Macadamia integrifolia
TTTTTTTCTGACTGCCGCTCATTTGGAGTGTAAGTCAGTCACTTTTCAATTGTTGCCTCATCAATTATAGCCACATCATGATGGACCATAACAACTCTTCCGCCCTCCAAGACCGTGGGGTTCATCGATGCCACTGCCGAATCTAAACCACCTCTAGCTTGGGCCACCTGCCTCTTTGGTCTATAAGTTATAGTAATCTCTACTAGAGGCAAATGACCTCCACGCAAACAAACCCCACTACCTCTATGACCAGGCCTCAAAGATCTCAAACCACCCTCATCACCACCAACAATGACAATATAACCCCTCACCCTACCGTAGATCTTTGTGAGAGGTTCCATATGCCTCTCCTCCATAGAGGTGCCATCACCTATCTCCCTAATCTCCTCCACGTGATCCTCAAGAGCCCCATCGTTAGAATGACTTTCACCTAAACCTTCAATCGAACCCACTTCCTTAGATCCATCGGACTCATGTCCAGTATCAGTTGAAACTCGATCTGACCTAATAGAGTGACTAGAATCACTCTTCACCACACCCTGAACATCCGCCAGCTCATTGATATGGTCCAAGGCCACGAGGATTTGATTTCCTTGAGGTTTTTTCTAATCCCAAATCCATCGTCCCTTGATTTCCTCCTCCCGCCAAAGCAGGGACAATATTATCACCTAAAAAATCTCTTCCCATATTTGCTTGCGAGGATTCCTCATTAGAAGATACCACCCAATTTGAACTTCCTTCTGCATTAGAAAGGTTTCCATTTTGACACTCCATCGAGTTCAATCTGTGAGGACCCACTTAGTCAACTCCATCTTCCCCCACATAATTCACTCCAGGAATACCCACCGCATTCTCCTTGGCATTTTGATGAGCATCTGCCGCCTTCTTTTGCCTACACACAACAATAAGATGACCATAGACTTACAGTAGCCACATATGTTCAGCCCATCCTCATACACTATTTTTTCTGAAACAAAATTCCTTCACGAACCTAGTTCGTGATGCTCTACTTGGATTTCTTTAATACGAGGGGTTGATTTAGATGCATCCACCTCTACCAGGATTCTTGCAAAGTGTCTTAAGATATCCTAATCCTTTTGTTTGTCAAGGGCTACCAGTCTGCCCACCGCCTTAACTATAGAGCATTACACGTTCTTGTGCCAATATTCAAGAGGAAGATCAGGAAATCTCACCCAGACCTATTTTGTGTGAACCTGCTTCTCAGGGATATTAAAATCTAGCTTCCAATGCTAGAATTTGATAGACTAACCTTCAAACCTCAACGGACTTTTCTTCCAAATCTCTTCCATATCTCCCTTCGAAAAGAATACAAAAAATAACAAAGCCTTTTCCTAATGGGTGCATAGTCACCCCATGCTTAAGTCCCCACTTCTCTTTGGCCTTCTTCCTGAGATCGTCTAGGGAAGCCAGTATGAAATTGACTCAGCCTATCGGAGCAAGACGAAATCTCAATCACCTTCTCTTATAATCTTCTTGTGGTATTACCACCCTAGTTATGTTGCCTGCTTGAATCGGTTCAAGTAGGCATTAATGTTAGGCCAAGATTGGACACCCACAGCCTTTGGATAGGATCACTTAGGAGTAACATCTCCTTCTCCCTGAAGAGGACCGCCAAAGTTCACTCCTCCCAAACCTTGAACCCTCACCACTGGACCACAATTAATGTCCTCACAATCATCCTCCACCTCTCCAACCTCTTCCACTCACATCTCCTGCCCGACTTCACACATCTCCTGAAGGCCTTCTCTCTCTCTCTCTACCTATTGAACAAAGTTACTATATTGCCCCCATACTCTTATCTAAGGGTCATTAATTATGACTCCTACTCTTTTAACCTGCGGACTAAAGAAAGTCCCTCCAACACCCACTTATATAAGAAAATCTCCAAGTTGGTAACCGTATTTTTTTTTTTTTTTTAAGCCTTTTTTGTGTAACATATTTCTTCTTTTGATGAGGGAAAAATCTTTTCATTTCACATGCAATTGAAAATTTGGACAAAGGAATTCTATAGTGAGAATGAAACAAGATAATATTTGAAGAATAAAAGGTCTTAGGGAATGCAAGGGAGAATGAAATAAGATAATATTTGAAAAGTAAAAGGTCTTAGGAATGCAATTCCATAAGGGAATATCTTATATCCCTGCTCTATATTTATAGGCCATGTTTGTTAAAGCAAAGTATTTAATCAGGAAAAAGAATAATTTGCAGATAGATCCTAGACTATATGTTGAATTTTTTGCCCAAATAGAGTCGCAAAGTGACAATAAAGCTATAAGAATCTAGGGACTACAAATGGGTATTCGTATCTGAAGGCTGGAAAAATATAAGGATACATGCCAACAAACAAGAATTCATTTGATTGAATTATGTCTTAAAATTTAACTTGTAACTAATCTAACTCTAGACTTATCTATCCAATGATCAGAACTGGCACATCATCCTACCACGTCAGTAAAATATTTGAGCCACCAAATAAGAGTGAACACGATAATGAAGTATCAAAGGACCTAACATTTAAACTTTTATTTTCAAGTGGAAAAACTTAAGGTTATTGGATACTCCAATGGTAACTTTGGAGGTGAATGATACGACTATATGTCCACATGTGGACATGTATTTATATATGGGGGAGCAATATTTCCTGGGGTTGCCAAAAAAAAATATGTTGCAAGTAGGCCTAAATTTGCCCTAGCCCTCTTTGAGGCTAAACAGGGCATGGACAAAAATTTTTGGGCTTAAGAGTGGATTAAGGTTGAAAATCAGCAGCTCGAGGAGGTTCATTGGGTTATGTCTGTGCAATGCTCATGTGGGGCACAAATTGGCTTGAAAGAGACTTAGTCAAGTAAGTTTTCAATCCATATTCCTCTTGATGCCTCAATTAGGAACTATACGCATTGCCGATGAGCGAAGAAAGATGGTCGATGCTCAAAACTAATGACCTATAGAAATTTTTGTTTTGGTGAAAGTTGATTGAGCTTGTGGTAAATCTTGAACTATATTTTCTATATTTAACTTTTTAGTTAGTCATGGATTCATTTAGTTTGAAAATTTGAACATTGACACATGTTTTGTGGAGTTCCCCACCTAGTCGTTTTGTATCTTCAAGAACTGCTCGAAGGCGGTTAGCCTCTTTGTTTTTCTTCTAATAGATCTCTTTCATTCTGATTAAAAAAAATAAGTGAAGATATGCAATCTCTAAAATTGTACACATAGATTGGGTGGTGGGTTCCTGTAGGAGAGTATTATACACAGTATATCCCACACACCTTTTCCCTCTTTAACCAAAGTGGAAAGAAGAATCTTCCAAGCGGACAAAGACCTAAATTTTAATTAGATTCATTCCTAAGCTTGCTTTGTTGCAGTAATATGATCAGTCCGAGTGTAATGTCCTGACTCAATCTAACACCTTCTCCATGTCTAGGCAAAGATGCAGAGGAAAGAAATACTGCATTGGGATGGTTGGAGTGGTAGAATACTTGGAGGGCAGAGATGACCCTAGCTATCAATGCCCAACTTGCCAGCATCACTGAAGAATTCATCAGAAAGCATGGGCCCAAAGGTAAATTCTAATTCAGGATGTACTATGTACCTCAGACAAGAGAATGGATCCAAAATTGGGCCAGATGGTATCAACTGGAAGGTCCCAACCGGTTGGCCGATGGAGCTACCAAAAACCAAAAGTTGACAGCTTGCCAAGTGGGGCTCACCCCTCTATTCCACTATACCCCATACTTTTCCCATGGATAGAGGCCTGTTTGGGCATAATGAACATTTTATTTCAATGGGAAAGAAAATATATATAAAATTATTAATGGTCAAAGAAATGGGTTATTATAAGGAAGTAGACCATTGCTTGAACTATAAATATAGCTTAAGGGAAGAAATTCCTCTCCCTTAATTGAATTTTGCTGCTAACACAGTAAGGAGAAAAATAAGGAAAGGAGAGCAAGACGAAGAAAGGAGAAGGAAAGAAAAGGAAGCAGAGAGGAAGCTACTGCATCTCAGGCAGCTCTTGCACAAGTACTGCACTCAGGTAAGTGCTGCTGCCAAGTATAGTAGAAGGAATCAGTAAATTTTATCTAAATAAATAGCTAGGGTTAGATATTTTAGCCAATTAGGAATTGTAATCAGGTTGCTGTGAACAATTAGCTACCCTGTAGAAGAAACCTAATTTTAGGAAGGGTTCTATGAGTCAATTTGCATGAAACCTATCTCTACAAACCTTTGTATAGAGGGCTTATAAGTTTTATGAGAAATTATAGGGGTTGTGTATGATCAAAATTCCATAATAAAGTAAGGGCAGAATTTTAATTGTTTCATAATTGAATTTTGGGATGAGCTAACTTGAGTTTTCTTCCCAGAAATCAATTGTTGAACTCAATTGAAGGTAGCAGGTAGTTTTAATGAATGAATTCTGATTACTACAGTCCTAATTAGTGGCTGAATTAAGGGAGATAGCTCAATTTTGCAAAACTAATAAAATTTGGGTTAAATTCTAAAGTTTCCCTCAGAATCAAATGTATCAACCTTAGTCAAGGTGCGCGTAAGCTAGCCCGGACACCTTGGTTAACAATAAAAAAATAATGTATCAACCTTAGGTTTAGCTAATAAAATCCCAGAGGTGGGTCAGTGTTCTGCCCACTTAAGCATGCAAGGCTCCCTATGCAGAGGTAGACCAATTAGATTAGGAAGATATTCAATTTTGGGTTCATAGTATACAGTAGCAACCTTGGCAAAATCAAATTCTGCAAAAAAAGGGCACTGGTAGGTGTAAGTGGATGGTTGGTGGCTACTAGGCTGACCTACGAGTGGCGGTTTCAATGCCCTTTTTTACTCTTAATGTGCGGAGAATTACCCCGCCTGCTTGTGAGGTCTGTCAATATGGCATCAAGGATCATACTTTTATACGGAAGCAAGCCCTGAGGGGGAAGGACTGTATAGGAAACCCAATGATGGAAGGGATTCCTTGGACATGAGTATCATAGTGATCGGACTTAGCGTTACTGATGTGGCCAGTGAGTCCCTGTGCATGGATGGGACTTGTTGACACCATCTTCAATGGAATTAGCTCCTACTAGGGAAAAGGGCCATGGTCGGGGTCATAGCACCCAAAATGATTGCTGATGTGGCCAAGAGTACCTTCTCCAAGTGTGGGGCCCACTGATATATTTTCTTTAATAAATTTACCCTACTAGCAGAATGACTGAGTAAAAGGGACAGTGTAATGGAGATCCAGCAAGGACATGGATATCAAGGTTTTAAATTAAATGGATAAGTTAAGGCACTAGGGTTTATCTATTAATAGATATATGTATGCACTATGCAATTAGGAACCAAAACCATCTATGAGGATGTGAATTTGATTTTGGGAATCTATCACACTGGTGATTTGGGAAATAAGGTGAGTGGGTGTTGATTTTATTTTACAGAGTGTTTCTTTTATTTTAGTTTATACTTGTCACTCATGTATAGTGATCTGTTGTATTATATTCGTCTATTCTGGTATTATGGAACTGTGTACTTGAAACACTATGGAACTGAGAAAAACAAAGGTAATTCAGGTAAGTCGGGACATGTGTGTGTGACTGGTATTTACTGTGATTTTGTGAATGGTTGATGGTTTAAAAGCATCATATAGATGGTTTATGAGCTAGAATATATCACATCCCAAGTGCTACAACCCCTTGTCAGTAGTACTGACTAATCCCATTTTGTGGTTGCCTCACCAGCAAGACACTTCTAGGGTATGACGTATTGTACCTAGAAAGGGATTGCAGCAGGGTATGACGTACAGTATACCTGACTGTCGGGGTTATTTGTAACACCCCTAAACTGGAAACAACTGACCCCAGTGTCAAGACCTAGCCGGTATAGGAAGTGGGCTACCCTGTGGTGGATTCACTTTTTTTTTTTTTTTTTTTTT
>NC_056557.1:19620375-19658117 GCF_013358625.1 Macadamia integrifolia
CAAACAACTCCATTATGTAACTATGGTGGATTCACTTGTCCAATAGTAAGAGATGATATTTGATAGATCCACTAGCATGGTTAGGGGTATTAAATTGTCAGAAAATGAGTGGGATCAATCCTACATTGAGTAGACTCATAAGCCCAAGAGGTAGGACAAAAATTGAGCTAAAAATAGGCAAATCAGTGGGATACCCTGCTGCCAACTGGCCAACCGGATCACTTGGCAGAATGCCAAAAGATCTAGTTTTTGTGTGGGGCCCACATGCGTACACCCCCGAGCCTAGTACCCATCCACTATGCAGGGGTCCTCATGTTTACCAAACACAATCTAATAAGTCAGTGTTTAGTGGGGCCTATGAAAGGGAATTAAATTTTAAATAGTTGTAGGTTTTAGAATTAGTTTTGAGAACTAATTTTAGGAATCAATTAATTTAGCCAAACAGACCTTAAGGCCTGTTTTGGCTGGAAATATATGTTTTAGGGTGGCTGCTGTTCACCCTAAGAAGAAGAAGAAGAAGGAAAAGAAGAAGAAGGAGAAGGAGAAGGAGAAGAAGAAGAAGAAGAAGAAGAAAAGGAGAAGGCGAAGGACAAGGAGGAGAAGGAGAAGTGGAAGGAGGAGAGGAGAAGGAGAAGGAGAAGAAGGAGAAGTAGAAGGAGAAGGAGAGGAGAAGGAGAAGGAGAAGAAGGAAAGAAGGAAGGAAGGATTCGATTTGGGGCTGCCTGCATCCAGGTAAGTGCTGCTGCCCCTTTTATTTTGTGAAATTAGTAGAATTAGTAAAGGTAGTAAGCTAAGGTTAGAAGTTTCGGTAAGGTAGGGACTGCAATTCGAGTCCCTATGGACTGAATTCAGTACCTATTGCTGAAAACCCAAGTTTTGTATGAGTTTAGGGATGTAATTTGAAGTAAATCCATCCCTGTGAACCCTAAAACCAAAGGGCTTTTGGTATTCATTTGAAATTCATGCAAATAGGGACTGAATTGAAGTTGTATGTGGTGAAAATTTCTGCATAAAAGTTTAATTTCAGATTTCAGAATTGGGAAGTATTGGTCTGAATTCTTCCCTAAACCTATTGCTATGCTTGATTTGGGATTTGAATTCAAGTACTAATATTGTATACCTAACAATTCAACCCCAATTAAGTGATAAATTTTTAGAAAAATGAGTGCATCCCCTCAATTTACCCAATTTATGCCCAATTCTAAATTTTGTTTAAGGAATTGGGTAGTGTACGGTTATGTAATTTTAATTACCGTAATTGGTCGTGTTAGGGGCTGTAAAATGACCTTAAAAGGTCATATAAGACCTTCCCCATGTTGCCATGGTTAATACCTATCGGACATGAGCAGCCCAAGCCAGAGAAATTGGCAGAACAACATATGGTTGTGCAGAAATTTCTGCAGAATCTCTCCCACTGGTTGGGCAAGCAACCAGCCGATTGTCTCCCACCGGTTGGGTGTTTTTAAGCCCCATATGCCCCTACTTTGGTTGAATGGTACCCCACCTCTATGGGTTATGTTCCCTACCTATTTAGCCAGATTAGCCCTATGAGTAGGGGTAACTCTGGGGCATTTCTAAGGTTTTAAATGAGATTGGGATATGGGCTGTTAAGAGTTATTTTGGGTTCAGTAGTGAACCTATAGTGAGTCAATTCAGATGTAGATAGATGTTATAAATATTTAACAAATGATACACACTTGGTTAGGAACCTAAACAATCGGGTGAGGATATGAAGTCGATTGCGAGAATCCTATCGTACTTTGTGATTCGGGTTTTGCAATAAGTGGGTGTTTGGATTTATTTTACGGAGTGTTTTTGCATTCTTTTCTTTTTTGTGTGGATCATGCATATGTGTGTGAATTGTGACATTGTGTATGCATATTGTTATCTTGTGATTGTGCAATAATTGAACTACTACTCTTCTGTTATTTTACTACTAACCTATGAGTATGGAAGGATGAGCTTGTGAAATGGTTCCGGATTGCAGAGATAAGCCATTGACGCTCTGTGGATGATGTCTACAGTTGTAACTGTGATATTGATGGTCTAGGGCATGATGTGGCTGAGGTTCTTTCCGATATCATGGGCCCAGAGGTCAGTATTGTAGTTATGACTATGGCTCTAACGGTCTAGGGCACGGTGGGCCTGGAGCCTAGTGGTCAGAGGATGTACGTGGTATGATGTGCGATAAGTGGTAATGATTGTAAAATCGATGGTCTGAGGCATGGTTTGGCAGAGGTGCATTTCCGATACCGTTGGCTCAGAGGTCAGTATTACAGTGATGGCCACTGATATATGATTGGATGTTATGGATGTGACTGATGCATGTAGAATGCATATGATTAGGATTCACAGACCCTGGTGCTACACCCGTTGCCAGTATGGGTACTGGCTAATCCCAGGAGATGGGATGTAGTATGGGTGACCGATGTATGAGATTCCAAGACCGTGGTTGTATGCCCCACAGCACGGGTGACCGATGTATGAGATTCTGAGACCTACAGGCTCCTGACTTGCAACTAACTTGTATCTCTGGGTGACCGATGTGTGTGACTCTGGGTCCAGGGATGTCACCTATATTGCTATAGCACTGATACCCTATCTAGACTTAGTAATTGTTTGCTAGGTATTGTGTCATAAAAATTGATCATGAGAATTATCTAATTTTCTTAAGCATACATTGTATCATTTATTTATGTGTGCTTTCTTGTACACCCCTCACTAGGCTTGTGAAGCTCACCCCTCATTGATTACTATTTTTAGATGGTGGAACCGGTGCTGAGACAGGATTGGACATCAGCAACTGTTGTGAGGCTTGTGTCTAAGAGACACCAGGATGCTTTCTTCTTTCTTGATGTGTATATATATATTATGGATTGTGTAGTAGGTAATATTGTAACCTATGGTTGTTTAAAGACATAAAAATTTGTATAATGTAATTTATCATTTTAGTACATCACCAATGTTATTTGTATGATTTTATTAGCATGCTTTGACTTTAGTTGTGGTCTTGATGGCATTTATAAAATTAAGATACTACATCTGTGATCCTTGAGGGTTAGGCTGACTGGATATAGGTGTCCAGTCCCCACCTAGTGGCCAAATTGAGGCAGGGTGTGACATTATTAACCTAGGGGTTAGCCGAGGGACCGAAGTTCTTTTCGGGACTGGCTGACTCCTATCTGCAACTAGCTTGTATCCCTAGAGCCTGACTTATTAGGAAAGGGGATACCATCTACGTTAGGTAGCACTATATCATTTCTACAGACTTAGTAATGGACTAGGAAGTAGTGTAATTAAATGAATCTATGAACACCATATAAGGTGTGGTGCATCCATTGCATCATTTGTATTGTGTTTGCTTGCTTGCCCCCAACCCCTCACTGAGCATGTGGAGCTCACCAAATTTTATTCACTCTCTTTTAGATGACGAGACTTGTGCTTTGTCGACTACCAGTGTTGATCCTAAGGGAGTGGCCTTGAACCTTTTGGCCAATATCCTAGAGACTGAATCAGAGCATGGACCCAACTATAGGTGTGAAGACTGTGCCTTTGGAGGCTGAACCCACTGAGTGATAAGAGACAAATTACATAAATTCTTTTTGTGTTAATATTTCCCTATATAAAATATACTCTGATGTAATATATACTATGATAATCTGACCAATATGTGAATACTTTGGAGATGAATTGTGAAACACTTTTTTACTTGTAAAATACGTACCCTATCATGTAGTGGACACTGGAGTAAGTATATATGCTGGACTTGTTATGTACATGATGCGTATCTATATTCTACGATACCCCCCTAAACTTATCCCCATATTTTCTCCTTTTAACTTATCTTCTATGCTTCTTTACTTTCTTACAACATTGGATCCATGTAGCCGACCCCATTCAATTGGGATAAGGTTATGATTGTTTTTGTTGTTGTTGTTGTTGTTGTTGTTGTTGTTATGTACATGATTTTATTTCTTGTGATGTTACGGTTATTCAATTCCTAGCTTTGTGATCCTCAAGAGTCAAGCTGACTAGATATGGTAAGATGTCCATTGTGGCATACCTTTGCTACAGAAATTAGGGCGTGGCACTGACAGTGTTGGAGAGAGAATATTATACACGATTGCACTAAAAAATATGGAGCATTTGGACTTTGAAGCTCGGCTTTGGAAAAATCAAGGCCAACTCGATTCAACCTAGCCCAATTAGGGTCAATCAAGATTGGGCTAGGCTGGGCTAGGCTGAGCCCGACAAAGTTGGGTCAGCCTGATCTCAAGGCTTGATAAGAGGACTTAAGGTTGGTTTCACCCCTAGAGTTAAGGCAGTCATAGGAAGTTGAGTGTATTGCTTGTAGTATTGCAAGTATTCATGTAGTGTGGATAAGATATTTCTTCATGGAATTTGGGCTAGATCTTGGAAATGATCAGTCGAAATTTTGTGTGATAATCAGGCAACAATAAACTTGATACACAGTGGTGCAAACAACTCAAGGGTAAAACATATAGAAATCAAATATCATTATACATGTGATATAGAAGAAAATTTTGAAATTAATGTAACTTAAATACTTAGGAGCAATATGGTAGCTAATCCCCTCACAAAGGGAATTTGCATGGATGCATATATCAAACAATTAAATTTAATGGGACTCAGAGTAATCTAAGTCAGGAATTTGAACCATATGTTTGGAATAATGTAATAATTAAAACAGTCTAAGTCTGCTATAGGAACTGAATTTTCCTTGTCATAATAATGAAAATATTATGTAGATTATTCTTGGAAATGAGAATGGAAATGAAAATATCATGATGGAAATTATAAGAATTGTGAACTTGAAATGTAAATGTGATTCTTGGGAAATTGGAACTAAGAACATACATTCGGCTAACATGACCAAGTGGGTGATGTTGGTGAGGTGATCAATTTGGCCTCACCCGCTGGCTCTTTATGTTATGCCGTATAGTAAAAAAAGAGATAAGGAGAGTATATTGACGGGCCGATTCCTAATAGAGTGATGTGTAGATTGGTCGCCTAGATCTTTGAGATGGTCAAGGAGGAAATTAGACCACTCAACCTTGATACGAAAGGGGCGGTGAAATCAGTGATGAATGTGATATGTTTCAGGTGACTAATTCTTCCCATTGTATCAAATACAAGTAGGCCGAGGTTGGAGGTGTACTAGAGAAAACCATGGGTGAACAGATCAAATTAAATGTAAATGGGAGTTCATTAGGTGACCCAGAGTTGGCGCAGGTGGTGTTCTGAGGAATCAATTGGTTTAGGTATTGGAAGAATTTAATATTCCTGGGTGTTAAACCAATTTTTGAAGCAGAGTTTGTAGCATTGGTGGACGGAACCGCTAGAGCTAAGGAGATTAGAGCGGCTGCACTGTAGATTGGGTCTGACTCTACAACTGTTGTCTCCTCAGTACAATCTAATAGCATTCCGCAATTTGTTCTTTCGAAGTGGTGCTACTTGCAACCTTACCTCCTAACTACATCATGGAAGATCGCACATTGCTTTAGGGAGGCGAACCCTGTCATAGATTACATCGCCAAACAAGCTGTAAAGACTGAGATTTCGAGTGATATGGCGCCTCTGCCATCCCATATTACAGAAGATCTAGCTATGATGCTAAAGCGACCAAGATTTAGATTCAATTAATCTCATGTTAGGTTCTCTCTCTCTCTCTCTTTCTCTCTCTCTCTCTCTCAACACTTTGAACAATTTGGAAGTACTTAAAGAGGGGGTAAGCTGCTTCACGCATATATTATGTATACAAAATGTTATTGTAACTCTACACCACCTTTAAATCATGTGTCCGAAATTGCCATTTTCAGTCAAACTAATACCCTTAAACCAACCTCATAATTTATTATATAACAAGGTCAAGATTTTTGTTCAGACATAGAAATTAATGTAAAACAAGTGATTTTCACACAGCAATGCGTGTGATTATGTTCCTGTTTTATCATTTGGTCAATGGGTAATTGTCTAAGTTTGAAAGCCAACTCAAAACTCATTCTTCGAATATTGATTGTTGGCCCGGTCCCATTATACTCATAACAAGCTGGTACTAAGGTTGAATAGCATAATCTCTAGCCTACTTTGGATTGTCTAAGTTGCATCAACTGCCAAAGGCCTTAACTCTAAACCCTAAATTCTAAAATTCATATACGCCTAAACTGCTAAGCCTCTTACTCATAAAAGCACACGGAGAAGCTCGGCAGCACCTTTGCAAATATAATTTCAGCAAAGAAGGGGTCATTTTTCATTGTTACCATGCAAACTGTTAAAATGAGATCCGCTTGTTTAGGCCTCTGGTCTCAGTATCAGTTCATAACAATCAAAGTCGAATCGTGAGCCTATTAATGAAGCAAATTCCATAAAACAACAGTTGGTAAAATAGAGTTTTGATCAATTTGAAAGATCATTTGATATGTGAAATAACTAAATTTAAGGTGAAGTTGGCATTTTGAAAGGCCTTAAAGTGAACAAAGAAGTAGATAGAGATATTGGGAGAAAAAGAAAAGTCAATTGGCTGGTCTTTATGGCATTATATTGGAGGGAGAAAGCAATTGAAAGAAGTTAGCAAGCAAAGATGCTATTTGAAATCGTAATGAGAATTCAAACAACAAAGGAATCTTAAATACAAAAAGAATGACCTAGCATTACCATAATAAACTTTTTCTTAATGAAGTGAAACACTTATTTTCCCTTACAATTTATGTGATTTTCCATTTTGGATGATTCGTTTCATTTAACAATTAAAAAATGGAGATTTGAGATAAAAATGGAATAAATATTTTAACAAAAATTATTACTTTTAAGTCGCTATTCCCCACAACATAGATATAAAGTTCCAATTTAAAAGGGAGGGGATTGTTAGGGACTCGGGTAGAACTCATCTTCAAAAACTAGTCGTTAAGAATATGGTACACAAGTACCTATAAGTCTCCATATTGGGTTACCCAATTCCGATTTGGAATTATTGATTCCGCTTTCCATGTGGAACCTCAATAATCTTCCCTTCTAACTAGAGCAACAGAGATCTTCTCTATCTCCCCCTCCACACGAGAGCACCTTTAAGGCACACTGGGTTCCCACCCCTAGCTCTACTAGAATTTTTAATCTACCATAACCTTGACTTTAATATCACTAATTAAGGACTCAAGTAGAACTCATCCTCAAAGCTAGCCTTTAAATAGAGGGTGTCCAAGTACTTATAAGTCTCCACATCAGATTATTCACTTCTGATGTGTGATTACTAATTCCACCATCCATGTGGAATCCCAACAAGAATAATTAAGTATATGCCATAAATTTAATATTAGGTTTTACGTTATTATATTTAAATACAAGCTTAAAGTTAGTGGTCAAAGTTCAAATCTGCCAACAAGGGAATAATTAAATATAAGCCACGTATTAAAGGTAAAGTTTCCAATGAAGTTTGATTATGTCATTATATATTTTATCCTCCTGATAACGTTGCATTGGTGGGATAATTTGAGCATTAGTTGACCTAAATGGTTCACCCACAAAATCATTCTAACCAACTCTAAATCCTTTCCTTTGATTTAAAGTTCAAAGTTCCAAGATGGGAGAGTTTTCTTCCACTAGCGTGGATTAGGGTTCATTCACTCATCTAAGTGTTAGGTATTAATAACATAGAATAACAGCAATTTGCAAAAGAAAAAGTGATCATACACAGAACTCAATGATTTACGCAATTCATCAAGATGGGCTATGTCTACGGCATAGTGATAACCAGAGCTTCCACTATTCAGATGAAGAAATTATAAAACCTTCACATTCACCTCTTTACAAGATAATCCCCTACATATATCTTCTCGCACAGTACAATATAATATAAAGAAACCCTAATCCCTAAAAGTACAAGAGTGTCCCCTAGTATAAACGATTCCCAAAGCATTCGGAGATCCATCGAAAATTGAGGAAAAATGAACAGTACTTCAATTTATGGATTAAACTGATATCAGACTTCAGCAATAATACTATAAGGTCAATATTACTCTGCCCCTATTGTACGATGTCGATAGTGCTCTTTCCATTATTTATGAAACTCATCTCCAAACACCCAAATCCATGAACAAGAGATTCTTCATTCACCTTAGGTGAAGAGAGACTACCTTTAAAAATATATATCCCACGAACCAATAGCTTTCCCTCTGATGGGCTGTGGGTCCTAGTGATGGTCCAACCATCCAAATTAACCGGTCAAAGTTTCAAAAAAAGCTACTTGTTGACTCCATTCCTTAGAATACAAAACTAAAGCAGCAATAACAGTTACACATCATGTTTCACTTCTGCAAGTCAGCATGAAAATATGGCATGCAAGGACACAGCTACCTACCTGCTTACCTATCAACCAACCTACTTGTAAACATCACTCTTGTGGTGATAATGTGATATCATCCCTAATAACGTCAGATGATGAGGCGTGTGCTTTTTCATTTTTTTGGTGAATGACTAACATATTCAACAAAGCACATAAGAAATAAAATAGAAAATAAGAAATAAATGGAGAACTCTACAATAAGGCATGTTACACGAGAAGAAATGCTGAATTTTTTGGCTATAATCCTGTCCTTCATTCCATATTAAGTACCGCATCTAAGAACGTTCACACGTTAGTCAGCACCAATATAAGACTAAATAACTAGAGTACTTCTTTCTATCTTCATCCTTGTCTCTCCTTCATTTCATACCCACAAACACACGATAGTTGTGATTCAATTTAGAGTCCTTAAACTCATTCTATGGCTGCCACAAAGGTATTACTGACTGATCTTTCATCCGGCATCGGTAATGATAGGAATCGATTGTTCTGGTGATTGAACATTGGGAAGATTCGGACGATCTGAAACAGGTCGAACATAATTTAAAGGCCTCAATGGTCCTAACCACTAGCATCGTAAAAGAGATTGGCCAAGCATGTGAACATGATGATTTCTTTCAGTTATGTCATTTTTATTTGGACTGAATTTTCCTTAAGCCACCATGAAGGGAATCCTTTGACCATGGGAGGGTATTTTGGGAAAATAATAAAATTCTATAGCTGTTTATGAACCCTAGGATGGTACCTTCCTGTGCATTTCTCCTTTTTATTTTATTGATGAAAAGGCTTATTATGTCATTAGAAGCTAGTTTTTGTTGTTCAGACCATGTGCATCCATGCAATATGACCGGATCCACGAAAGACCCATGGAGTATGATCAATGTCTCTCTGTCTCTAAGACCAGCCTATGTTACCAGACTGCGAAACCCAAATGGGGTATGGGGGGAGAGAGGAAAAAATTGAGGCTAGCCATTGCAAAGATTTAGGACCCTAACCTGAATCATGAGGCTCTTCACCTTTGAGTTGGGGTTCAAGTCTTCCATATATAATGTTTTGATAGTTCCTTTCTATATGACTAGTCCTTCTTTTATAATCATTACTACTTAAAATGTTTGTAGGTCAAGAACCATGGGATACCGGAGAGGATGATCAATGACATGTTAAGAGTGTCCAAGAAGTTCTTCAAATTGCCTGAAAGTGAGAGGTTGAAAATTTATTCCACTGATCCTTCTAAAACTGTGAGGCTCTCAACCAGTTTCAATGTGAAGACAGAAATAGTTGCAAATTGGAGAGATTTTTTGAGACTTAATTGTTATCCTCTTGAGGACTATGTGCATGAATGGCCATCTAATCTCCCCTCTTTTAGGTAACTCCATTTTCTCCTTACATCTAAATTTACATTCAATTTTATAATACCCTCCATCTGGCCTCTCTCTCTCTCTCTCTCTCCTAGAAATTAGTAAGAGAATTTTGTGAAAAAAAAAAAAAAAATTTTGCGGATCAAAGAGAAAAACAAAAAACCAAATTACTTATCCACCTTCAACATAGCCATTAACAAACAAGAAACCAGGTAAAGGAGCAAAACAACAGATATCTCAGTTAAACCGAAACCGAGGTCGCTCTTAGGCCTCCAAACTAATATCTATTTGCTAACGTAAAACTTGGTGTCTCATCCCAAACCACTCTCTCACATAGCTGCTGCATGATTTTCAGCCCCATTTAAGTTCACCAGATGTAAGAATAAAAATTTAGTATTTATTGAATTATTCTATCGAAAGAATAGATATCATTGACCAAAAAGAGTCAAACAACCTCCTACAAATTGGAACATATGGTTAAGATAAACATTCAAATTTGACCCCTATTTTTTATTTTCCATATCTTTGCATGGCACCCAAAGTATATGGGGCAGAACCAGTATTTAAGAGTAGCCTCCCCTAGAATTACACTAATTATTTTCCTATAGTTTTCTATACTAATAAGGGAAGCATTTGAAGGTCAATGAAAGTGATAGCTTTCACTATCTACATTCTACCAAACTTTGGATAGTAAATGGGTAGGTGTGTTTGGAGGGACCATGTGGATGCATGTATAACTGTTGGATTTATGGGCTAAATTAATTATTAGGGTTGATTAAATAGGTGAGAATTAAGTTGCATAAATCGGTTCGGTCCACTCTCAAGTTAAGGGATATGCTGGCCCAACTCATTGTGGATTAAGATTTTGAGTGTAAGACAATATTATAAATACTAGGTTTTAGGTCCCTACAGCCATTATTCACTATTTCCCACTTTATCACGAGAACCAAGAAGGTTTAAGCGGCTATAGAAGATCCATAGCTAAGTCCAGAGAGCGAAAGTAGGAGTGACCAACATCAATCGTCTCCAGCATACTAAGTGAAAGGTACAATTCGATCCTTTACAATCTGATCCAATTATTCATGTTTTAATTTATATCGTACTCTAGTTCTCTATCTGGGAACCAATTAGGGTCTATTGTAAAACCCTAATTAAGATCACAAGTGATATCAGAGCGAACCCATACGAGGCTAGAATCGATTTGATAGAATTTTCATACTTCATTGGTTATTCAAAAACGCAATGAAATTGAAATTTTAATGAAATTTGGATTTACTCTAGGATTGGTTTCGGATTTGGAACCGAAGGATTGGAATTGCGAATCCACGTTTTGCAGGTTTTTGTTTAAAAAAAAAAAATCCAAAATCGACCTGCAACTCAGCGGCGGCTGTTTTGGTTTGGAGAAGAAAAAGAATATAGAAAAGGTTTCGGGTTGATGAACACCTCACTATTAGAGATTGATTAATTGAGATTTGTCATTAAAAAGGTTGCACAGTTCGATTTGGTGGGGAATCAGCCATCAAAGAGTGATTTGATTAGGAATCGGCCATTCGATTTGGGTGGTAAATGGGTTTCAATAGAATGGGGGTTTAGCTAATTTTTACGGCAACGACCACCAGACTATTGTTCGTCGAACCAAGGTAGGAGTTGGCCTGACTTTTGGTGGCTGACCGTCACCGACTGCAATCGCTCCAAAGGACCGAACCCTAACAGAGCCGTTAGGTTCTGTTTTAGTCAAATCTATCCCAAGGTTGATGATGGACAGATTTGAAATTTGTTGCTTTGTCATGGACCTTTAGGTCCTTTAAAGTTTTTAAAAAACAAAAGTTTTGGGCCAGTTTTCAAAACAAAACGTATTTGCCTCAACAACTTTAAGTTATGTCTAATATGCGACTAATGGGCTGAGCCCATGGATGATTCTTTTTAATTTGTTTGACTTAAAAGTAATGGGTTCAAGCCCATAGGTATAATCCTAATTAGAATGACTTGAACCAAAACAAATCAAACCAGCCAAATCAAATCAAAATGAGTCAAACCAAATAGTGACCACACATGGTTGAACCGGGTCGAGCGTGGATCAAACTGGCATTGATCGGGAAAGTATTTAATAAAAAAAAAAAAACACTTTTAAGGCTTGTTTGGTTTCTATTTTGGGTTTTTATTTAAACCACTTTAAATGTTATTTTAAGGGTCGTTTTAAGACCAAATTGAAATCCGTTTTTTGCGTTGGATTCATTGTTTCATGCCACATTTAATGATCTAATTTGAAATATGACATATTTATTTAAAATTTTTGTTTTTAATAATTGAAACGAGAGGGCATTGATCAATGTTTTGAAAAATGACTATGCTATTGGTCATCTAAAGGGCCATGTTTTCCCCCAAGAGGTTTGTTTTTTATTAAACTCTTGTGGGCTTGTTTTTAAACCCAATATTTTTGATAATTTAATAAGGAAGGGATAAATTTTGGTTTCTATCTTTAAAAGTGTTTTAAAATGATGTTATTTGATAATAAGAAGTTTTCAAGTAATGCCTAATGGGTTTTCCATATTTGAATCAATTCTATTATGAGTCCCAAGGTCTTGTGAATGATAAATACCATTAGTCATCATGATATAGTTTATCATATAGTTGGGATGTTGTGGATAATTACTTAACTGGTCAAACCAATGAGAATATGGATTTATATACTCTGAAATATTTTATATGGTTTGATCAGTGGAAGATGTTAAGTATTCTAGATTGTGTTCAATACTATAAAATGAGATCCTGATTTTTATTTGTCTTTGTTTTATATCGGCTTTGAAAATATTATGGTCATATTTATTGTCCTGATTTTCTTCTAGGAAGATTTTTTGTTATAATTTTCAACTCTATAATAACTTTATGCCATATTTTTTCAATGGTTGTAAAGATAACACTTCAAGTGTGTGTTCCCACACATATATTTATGTTTATGCATGCATTGGTTTATCATTATCATGATATTAAAAATTCATTTATGAATGACATAAGTAGAAAATTAATGACATTTTGTGCTTGCATGTTGTATTTGGAACACCCTATGATGAATGGATGATGTTGGAATTAAACTGTGTGTAAACTTCCACAAATACTTTTAGCTGCATAGTAAATTTTTTGGAAACCATGAAAAGATGTGGAATCCACTAAAGTGGCACATCTTATTATTCCATGGTTTTTCCTGGGACAGCAAAGTTGGTGACATTTGCCCAAAGGTGATGTCACCCAAGTTAAAAAAAAATGATAATAACCTAGAGATTTCGAAGCCCAAAGGTGATGGGATCTCGAAAGTTATTATTCTTTTCACAGTAAATGTTGATTTATAAGAGGACCAGTGCCCAAGTTAAAAAAAATGATAATAACCTAGAGATTTCTAAGCCCAAAGGTGATGGGATCTCAAAAGTTATTATTCTTTTCATAGTAAATGTTAATTTATAAGAGGACCAGTGCATTCTTAGCCCGAAGGATATGAATGTAGTAGCGATTGTGATTCTTATATGGTTTTATGTCCTAGTAACACATTTAAATGTATGTTCCTATAGACAGATATATTTTCAATGGGAAAAACATGATAGAATTGAGTGAAATCCACCAAAGTGTCACATTCAATTCGATTGTGTCTTTCTCAACAGTAAAGGTGGCATTTCTCAAAAGTGATGTCATCAAAGTTTGTGGACATTCAATTTAATCGTGAATTTCTTGACAGTAAAGATGACATTTTTCTCAAAGGTGATGTCATCACATGTTAGAAAATGACACTGACTTAGGAGTACTTTTTCCCAAATGTGATTGAATTTTTAAAAGTTTATGTACTTTTCACAGTTAATACAAGAAACAATAAGACCAGTGAATCCCTGCCCTAAAGGATAGGGATACAGTTTCAGTTACAACTCTTAGTCACTGATAAGATGTTGGCATGCCTATTACAAAGGTCTTTCCAGTGGGAGTGTTCAAAAATCTTGTTTCTAACATGAGTATTATTGAGTTTTGAAATGCTTAGTTAGTGGGAGCTTCACTTCTTGTTGATTATTTGTTTCTGTTTGAAACTTTAGCACATATATTTTAGGGCACAGTTTGGTCAATTACATTTTTATTTTAGCATTTATATTATGCACAGTTATTCCATTTATTAATTATTTTACCGTTTCATTTGAATATGTTTTATAGACAGTAGTTGCCTCAGTTATAGGCAATATTTTGCCACAATTTAAAAGGCAAAACTTGCCACAGTTCAAAGGCAATGTTTGCTATAGTTATAGGCAATAATTGTCACAGTTTAAAAGACAATACTTGCCACAGTTGAAAGGCAATGTTTGTCATAGTTTATATGTAAAAAATCACATTTAGATATTAACCCCATATCAAAGGCGATTTGCCACAATAAAGGCTAATACCACAGTTAAGGGCCTACATGGAATGACAACAGTGTTATTTGAGGATATGTCAATATTTTCATGTTAATATCTCACATAGATTTATGTTGAGGAATTTACTTATGTTTGTAAAGACAGAAAGTTGTATGTCATATATTGAGATGTATCTTCTACTGTTGTTCGATGTGAGTGATTTTTCAACTGAATCACAGTAAGAGTGATTAATGTAATAAGATTCTATGGTCACACCAATTTAAAAGATATCCTTCTAATTAATGTAGCCCAAGTGGGAGATTGTTGGATTTAAGGGCTAAATTAATTATTCGGATTGATTAAATGGGTGAGAATCAAGTTGTATGAACCGGTTCAGTCTACTCTCAAGTTTAGGGATATGCTAGCCCAACCCATTGTAGATTAGGGTTTTGAGTGCAGGATAATATTATAAATACTAGGTTTTGGGTCCTTACAGCTATTATTTACTCTTCCGCACTTTACCACTAAAGTGAGAGAACTAGGGAGGTTTAAGGGGCTTTAGAAGATCTATAGCCAAGCTAAGAGAGCGAAAGTGGAAATAACCAACATCAATCGTCTTCAGCATACTAGGTGAAAGGTATAATTCGATCCTCTATAATCTGATCCAATTATTCATTTTTTAATTTATATCGTTTTCTAGTTGTCTATATGGAAACCGATTAGTGTCTATTGTGAAACCCTAATTAAGATCTAACAATAACACCTTATCACCCCAGACATCCAAGCTTTTAGGCTTTTGCACTTTTTTATTTTTTCATGGAAAGGTACATTTTCGTATAATTTAATATTTTTAAATTATTAATATTAATATTAATATTAATATTAATATTGTTATTATTATTACTATTATTATTATTATAAAAGATAAGTCAAGGGTACAAAGATAGTTTAAAATTTTAAGTGGCCATTATGATCCATGCAATATAATCTACTTAAAAGCATTCTATTTCTTTCAAAAAAAAAAAATCAATATAGCATTTGATGAATTAAAACAAAATTGGTGTATCCAATGCACGAGGTTCCCATCGTTTTGAGGTCTAGGGAGGTTCATATGTACTTAGTCTTACCCCCACTTCGTGGAGAGACTATTTCCAGTTGACTCAAATCCATGACCACTTAGTCAGCATAAAACAATAATCTTATCATCGCACCAAGGTCCTCCCTCATGACATTAGATGAATATATTACAAAATTCACTAGCTGCAAATACATTTTCATGGTAGCATTAATCAATTTTTATTCCATAGGGAAGATGTGGCTCAGTACTGCAAAAATGTGAGAGGCCTTGTACTAAGGTTGCTTGAAGCAATTTCAAAGAGCTTAGGCCTACAAAGTGATTACATAGACAAGGAATTACATAAACATGCACAACACATGGCCATCAATTATTATCCACCATGTCCACAACCAGAGCTTACTTACGGATTACCCGTTCATATCGACCCGAATGTGATCACAAATGGGTTGCCATCAACCCGACTCCTAATACCTTTATCGTTAACATCGGTGATCAAATTGAGGTGAGATAATCAAAAGATATTCCAAATTTTCCAATGGCTTATTTTCGTTATTATGATCAAACTAAGGAAAGATGGACTTCATGTCAAATTTCATTCTAAGATTCAATTTTTCAATGACTTGTTTTGGTGGTTGGTGAATTCACTGAAATTTGACTCGTGAAAAAAGGACCTAGTGGGCTACTTATACATAAAGTCCCACCTAAATTGCCACATAGCAATTATTGGAACACATTATTTTTACTTTCGGGGGAAGGCATGCCAAGACTCCTTAGGGTGGATTCAACAGTAGTTCAAAAGGTTGACTTATTTGGGAATCTCCAAATTAGGCTCATTTTCAACTACTCATATTATTTCATTGGTTACTATGACCTACCTCATCTATGGGTGTCTAGTTTATACACTATAAACGTTTTCTCGTTTGGACCAACCATTAAGTTTAAGGCTATGCCATCCTAAGGTGCTCCTAAATAGAAGGATCTTATCAATGTCTATAATGAAAAATCATGAATTGAATTGCTGAATAAAAAAAAAATTAGCGAAGGGCTAATTTATATATATATATATATATATATAATCTATGGGCTAAGCATTAGGGATGCTACTTTTCAACAATGCATTAATTTTTTTAAAATCTATTTATTTTACAAGTGAAGGTTCTCAGTAATGGAAGGTACAAAAGTGTGCTCCATAGGGCTGTGGTAAACCACAATAAAGATAGAATCTCTATCCCAACTTTCTATTGCCCATCACTTGATGCTGTGATCAAACTTGTAGAAGAGCTAGTGGACAAAGAACACCCTGCCCTCTACAGAAGTTTTACTTATAGCGAGTACTACACCAAGTTCTGGAATCGAGGACTTGCAACTGAGAAATGCTTAGATATGTTTAGAGCTTCTACAACTTAGATGTTTCCTTACAAGACTATGTGTGGCTTGCAAACTATTTAGCATACTTATGCAAAACTTATGTTCACGGGAAAAAGTTTCCCTTTGAGTTAATGTATTGTACCCCCTCTCATATGGGTTTTCATTATTATTTTTTCTTTCCTTCTAGCCTTATGTGCTCTATGTGAATGATGTCATTTTCTGCACTACCGTCATTGGTGTGGCGTGGGAGATACCCCACAATGGCAATGCAGGGTGTTGGATATGTGTGTCTATCAAATCCAATTTAAAATATTTTAAATATAATTAATTTACATTATTATTTTTTATGTGATGTGTTATTCTAAGATTATACTTTAAAGTATTCACATCTAGGAACATTATTGAGCCTATTGTTCATTTAGTTGTCATATTGTATACTTTCAAAATGCGACTTCAAAACATAAATATGAGTGTTCATATTGTAAATGTGTTGGACATGATCAAAGTGAGAATCTTGTATAGATCACCATCAATTGTTTATGGAACGAGGCTCTTTCATAGTTATTTTTGTTCCCCATACCTGAGAGTTCCTACTATTACAATTATACTTTATGCGTCTTGGTGTACCGATGTTGATGCCTACATTGGTATATATGGATAGCTTAGAATCACAATATGTATCTATGAATGAAAGATATGCTCAACATGGAATCCACTTCCGGATAAGGGAGAATATTTGTAGAAACATCTTATTTTGTCCCCCCTGGAGGCTACTCAGACGATAATGAGTATCCCTTAAGGCATAAGGATCCTATATCTGTAGACACATTCACAAACCATCTATGAAATGATCAAAATACTCCTAAAGGGGAAGTTTTATCCGCAATGTGGTTTTCAACCTGAAAGTTGCTGAAATACCCTGATGTCGGGTTATTTTGCCATTCTCCCCATTTTGGGAAGGAGTCGCACTCAATTTCTGCGTATTTTATAAAATATTCAAATTTAATGGTTGGGATGTTTCCCTATCAGCAGTCCCAATTAACCAATATAGTCCTTAATCAGATGTTTCTCATAGAGAGGGCTTTGGAATCTTGCTTTGGAAAGTCTTTTGAGAATTCTTCTCAATTGGGTGTTTCGAATTTAACTTCCTCTTTACGTGAGAGGACTGCTCATAGTGTGGAACCTACTCAATTGGAGGGAGGGAATATAGAAATTGTCCTTGGTGAGGACATAGAGGGCCTTAGTGTTAGCTCCGATGGTGGAACACACTCCATCCCTGCGGTTTTGCTCATGGATATTGACAGAACTATGGTGGTGCAATACGACATTGATGAACAAATTGCCATGGTGCCGTAGGAGGGGTTCACCTAGTTGAGGCAGTGCATCTCCAAATCAAATTATTCCTGTCATTTTACGCAAAAGTGCTCAGATGCAAGAGTTGACAATGGTGGACAGATCTTTTTAGGGTAGGGGTTCAGCCCACCACCCTGGTCATGCCTTTACCTCTCAGTAATTTAAGAAGTCTCTTTTCTAGAATGTTAGAAGTGTCCAAAATGGTTGGGCAAAAGTGTCTCCGCATGCAATTCTCAAATATGGTGATCCCATGGTGATGTGTTTTGTGGAGCCGAAGATTGTGCCTAAAAATGCCCAACCTTTTTTTTTCATCAATGGGGTTCGCTTCTGGTCTTAAAACTAATACAAGGGTGGATATAGCTCCGAATATTTGGGTGTTGTGGAAGGAAAAGGTGGCAAGGCCAGCCTCGTCCCAACACATTTTATTTCTTGAGGTTCATAGATGCAAATGTTTTCTCACTTTTATTCAAGCTAGTAGTTTCAAGATTGAGAGAAGATAGCCCTAGAATGACTTATGTTTGATGGTGGGGTATGCTTACCCCTGGATGGTGGTAGGTGATTTCAATGCCACTCTTTTCTCTCATGAGAAACAAAGGCCTGACAGTTTCAGCATTAGCTCAGCTAGTGAGTTCACTACTATGATGGATACAACTTCATTGATCTAGGTGCCATTGTTGGGTGCACATTTACATGGTCAAATAATCAACGTGTGGGGAATGTCCTTGTGGTCTTAGACCGTAGTCTATGTAATGAGGAGTGGTTTTCTTTTTTTCCTAGATGCTCTCAGAGTGTGCTGGCTAATAGCTACTCTGATAATTGCCCTACTATTATATCTTGTGTGGGAAGTCCTCGTCCATCTAATGCTCCTTTGAGAATTCAAAGATTTGGGTTGAGCATGAGGATTTTTTTGAGGTGCGTGAAATCCTCATTGGAGATTCCTTTAGCTGGAACTCCTCTCTATGTAGTGGCCTCCAAGTTGAAGCATTTAAAGCTCCAGTTGAAAAGATGGGCTAAAAAAAAATTCTCAGATGCAGATGTTGATGTTAATAAAACTAAAGGGAATCTTGATGCAATTTTGGCTTTTATTAAAGTTAATGGTACTTCTGACTCCTTATCTATGGCTGAATATGCTGCAAAAAGGGAGTATGGATCTGCTTTGGTACTACAGGAAAAAGTGTCGTTTAAAAAATCAAGGATGAAGTGGCTTTGGTGTGGTGACCAAAACTTGAAATTTTTTCATATGATGACCAAAATCACATAAAAAAAAAAGGAGATTCAAGATGGATCGGGTGGGATTTTGACGGATTTTTCAATTATAGACCATTTCGTGGCTAACCACTCTGAGAGATTTCATAAGAAATCTAAAGGAGTTATAGCACCTGAGATCCTAGAATGTATTCCTATATTTGTCACTTTGGAAGAGAATAGATTTCTAGAATCTCCCCCATCAAAGGATAAGGTCAAAGCTACAACATTTGACCTGGATCCGTCGACTGCCCAGATCCTAATGGTTTCCTAGGCTCCTTCTTAGGACGTGTTAGGGTATTGTGGGTCCTGAAGTCGCTTTAGATGTTCAACATTTTTTCTCTGAGGGTGTTATCACTAAGGGGATCAATTCGAACTTCCCAAATCTGATATCTAAAGTGGTTGGAGCATCTAGGGTGAATCAGTTCCATCCGATTTGCCTTGGGAACTTTCTTTTCTAATTAATTCCAAAATACTGGCCACACGCTTTTCTTCTTTGCTACCTAGGCTGATCTTTGAAAAGCAAGGAGCATTCTAGAGGGGGAAAATTATTTCTTCTAATATCTACGTAGCTTCAAAATTGACAAATTTGATGCACATCAAGTCATTTGGAAGAGGTATGGCGCTTAAGCTTAACATTTAGAAGGCATATGATACTCTTGACTGGATTTTCGTATTTAACATTATGCTCAAATTTGGTTTCTCTCACTGCTTAATTGATAGGTTGCATTAGATTTTGGTTTCTACCAAGCTATCAGTTCTGATCAACGATGGCCCGATTGGGTTCTTTGAGGTGAGCGAGGCCTTTGCCAAGGGGACCCTCTCCCCCTGCAATGCCCCTAGCATTTCATTTAAATTTATTTCTTTATCTCTTGAATGTTACTTTATCCTGCATTTATAGCCTATAGTATTCATGTATATATTATATTTACTATATATATATATATGCATAAATATCTGTATGTATGTATTTTTTTTTATGATTGATTTGATAATTAGCCAATTAATCATATGATAATTATCTCTAGATATTATCCTCACCCTAGTAATAGGATTACCTATCTTATTTTATTAGAGACAAATTGATAACTTATTTAAGTAAGTATGTGAGTGATTAGAATGGAATAATTTGACTGAAGACAAATTGATGAGTTGTTTAGGTAAGTATGTGAGTAATTGGAAAGGAGATATTTGATTAAAGATAAATTGATGACTTGTTTAGGTAAGTATGTGAGTGATTGAAAATGGGATAATTTGATTGGAGACAAATTGATGAGTTGTTTAGGTAAGTATGCGAGTGATTGAGAATGAAATATTTGATTGGAGACAAAATGATGACTTATTTAGGTGAGTAGGTGAGTGATTGGAAAGAGGATAAGATCATGACTCATAGGATGGATTTAGGATATTTTTTAAGGGCGGTGATTTGATCATCCAAAACTTTCATCAATCATATCCATTGATTTACACCTCCAATTAGGGAAGGTTATAGTTGATTAGTATTCTTTTTCCAAAACTTAGCTAGCCATTATCAATCATTATTTATACTATTTTGAAAAAAGAGAAGAAAAGAGAGGAAGAGAGAAAAGAGAGAAGAAAAGAGAAAGAGAAAAGGGACTAGCTACAGCTTTCTTACAACCTGTATCCATTGAAAAAGAAGAGGAAGAGTAGAAAGAGAAGAAGGCCTTATAACGTAGCTAGGCTACATCCCACCACCGGTTTACCCTCTTAGGAAGAGCCGAAGACCCTTTTTAAGGGGTGAATCAAGTTATATTGTCAACCGGTGAGTAGAACCATCATACTCTTTCTATATGCGTTTCGTTTTTTACTCTTCCAAATCTCAAAGAAATGCTTAGGACTTTATAGCCTTGTAGTTGCCATATCGCATATAATTTTTCTACTATTTATCTCTCTTATATATTTGCACGATAATATATTTTTGGAATACCTATGTATGTTGATCTTTTCTTTTAAGACTTTGTTGATCTATATATATATATATAAATTTTAGGGGCTAATTGGTACTCACACTTGATTTATACTATACTATTTAATATTCGATTCTAAGGGGCTGTTGAGTGCTATTTTTGATGAATTCTATGATATATGAATATTCTATGTTAGGTATTGTTTTAGTGATGATTTTAGTGGATGTTAGAACTACTAATCAATGATTTTCATTCCATTCTACTTGATCCATGTTAGGTAATGTTTTAGTGATGACTTTAAGGGTTGCTAGCACTATGAGTTAATTAAATCCATTTCTTCCTAAATATTCTGTGTTATATATTGTTCCTATTAATGGTTCAAGGGCTATTAATATTCCTATTTGAATCAAATATGTATATCACCTTGATTTTGATGATTAGGGTCTGTTTAGTGTTCCACTTAGTAAATTTTACCCTACTCTAATCTATGATTTGTAGGGGTTGTTTTGGTACATTCATTTGATTAAATTGATCCCATTTCAGCTTTATAATGATAGGGGTTGATTTGTTGTTCCTCGTCAATTTAATTATACATTATTTTGATTTCATAATTTTAGGGGTTAAATTAGGTTCTTAACTTGATTAAATATATCCTATCATAAACTAACTATTTAAAGGATGATTTAGCATTCTCTTATTGTCTTGGTTCATTCCTTTGTGAGTATATGAATTAAAGGCTGCTTACATAATCATGAGTAGTATTGGATGCATAAGGACTAATTTCGTAATTTTCTTATTACTTTATATGTTAGTATAATGCTCTTTAAATACTCTAATATATGATGTGTGTGTATGGGATGAAGTGTATTTTTTTTTAAATTATGAATAGATAATGAATTGCTTAGTCCTTAAAATTATGTGTTATTGCATGTGGTAAAATGTGCACTTGATTATATGCTCCATCACATGTGCATTTAAATGATAGAAATAATGAATGAGACCTATAACATTTGACACTTGGGATTTTGGGGCCAAGGAGGGATGTAGATTGTATGGACCATGGGTTCGAGTGTTGACCATAGAACATGTGGGACATTTCATGGATTTAGCCCACAGAGCGTGTGGTGCAAGTTACATCTCCTACCCTTGGAGTCACCCATTTTTGTTTAATGACCTACTTGGATGTCAAGATATGTATTGACCACAGAGCTTGTGGTATGACGTATGTAAAAGTCACAGAGCGTGTGGGGCATCTAAGGAGATTATGTGTAATGTTCAGGTACTTGGATGTCAATATATGCATTGGCCACAGAACGTGTGGGATGTCGTATGAAATAAGCCACAGAGTGTGTGGGGCGATTAAGGGACGTTGGCTTTTAATTGCTACTTGGGTGTCAAGATATGCATTGATCACAGAACATGTGGGATGACATATGTACAAGCCGCAGAGCGTGTGCGACAATTGGGGAAC
The DNA here is from genome assembly GCF_013358625.1 of Macadamia integrifolia. NCBI lineage: Eukaryota > Viridiplantae > Streptophyta > Magnoliopsida > Proteales > Proteaceae > Macadamia > Macadamia integrifolia. The sequence goes on from NC_056557.1 coordinate 19,642,903, forward strand.
AAAATAAAATGAATTAATTAAATGTGTAATATTCGGGTACTTAGATGTCAAGATATGCATTGGCTACAAAACGTGTGGGATGACGTATGAACAAGCCACAGAGCGTGTGGGGCATGTAAGGGACCTTGGATTTTAGTTACCACTTGGATGTCAAGATATACATTGGCCACAGAGCATGTGGGATGACATATGTATAAGCCACAGAGCATGTGGGGCACCTAGGGAACAAAGTAAAAGAATTAATTAAATGGACATGACTAAGAATAACTGGACCTTATAAACTTCCACAAATACTGCATATTTGATTTTAACATATTATTGCATGTCCTATTGTATTATGCCAATGTTTTCAAACTTGTGGATATTGTATGCGGTTTTACTTGCTGAGTTTCTTTCTGAAAATTTACCCAAATCATTTCCCCAGATGGAAAGCACTCTGATATGCTGGTTAGCAGCGAGAACCAAGGGATTGATGGGGACGTGCAGAAATTTACTATTTTAGTTGATACTAGATTTTATTATTTGTCTTAGAGATTTAAATTATTGATGTAATAATTCTCTTAAATGATTTAATTGGTTGTGGATGATATTAGAGATTTTTATGATTTTTAATTATTAATTTGAAGACTTTCGTTGTTATTATTCTAAGGTTTGCGTTTAATATAGATTTAAACTTTTCTCATGATTTATCACTCAATTGATTCATGGTTCAAACCTAAGAAACATGATCCTTGGACCATTAACCTCCATTTTTTCTTTACGAAAGGTGGGGCGTTACACCCCCCATCTTGTTTATCATTGCAGAGGAGGTGCCATATCGTTGGCTTAATATTCTCTTGTTGGATAAAAGATTTACCCTCTTCCTAGTCCAAGGAATGTGGATACTCTCTCGCATTTACTCTATGCTGGGATATTTTTGTATTTATTAATGCAGACTTAAGAAGGGTGAAGCAGGTTGGAAGATTTTTCGACAAGTACCAATCATGCTCTAGGTAGATAATAAGCATGGAGAAGTGTCACACTCCACTCCCGCTAGGATACTAGTGGTGGGAACAAGACGCTTACCCGTCTTATATCTCTACTAGAATCTCTGATAGAAGTACCTTAACCATTACAATCACAACACAAACTAAACCATCTAAAATCATAGCACCGGAATCAGAGTACAATATAGTGGAATCATGTAAATCAATTTGGGGAACAACTAATGTTAATTGTATTACATAACAAGAGTTATTTGTTTCCATATTTATTAAAACATATAAACACCTAATTTTGTCACCCCCCTCCGGCTATGATGAATTACGGATCTTGGACGTGACTTCTTGCTTCCGATCGACAGAGATGATAATTGATTAAGAAAACCCAGAAACATCCCCTGCTCACCCAAAAAACCCCGAAGGTCCCATGCAAGAGGGAAGACGGTCTAATTATAAATTTTTATATATGAAGGAATCCAATCAGAATGACCGTACAGATGGATAGTACTCAGAATCATTATTCCAATGATATATGATATGTCAAAATTGGACCGTCGAATTTCCCACAATCTTTCCTAAAAATCACATTTTTGCTCACTTACAACCCTGCCTGCCTCGCGCGCTCAGCCTTGCTTGTACCCCGCGCACAGCCTCACCGCATGCTAGCCAGCCAGCCCTGCGCATAGACCTGTGCACCTTAAGCAAGCCTCACACCCTCGCGCGTGCCCACCAATGCCGTGCCCCCACCTGTATGCCTCACATGCCTGCCAGCTCCCATGTGTGCCCACCAGTGTTGTGCTCACCTACCTGCATGCCTCAAGCACCCGCCAACCGAGTGCGCCTACCAGTGCCACACCCCTACCTGCATGCCTCGTGCACCCGCCAGCACTGTGTGGCCCTGCCTGAGGGCCTTGCGTGCCTGCCAGCCAACCACGTGCCCCTGCTAGCTAGTTGCATGCACCATGCCTACCAGCCCACTGTCACCATGCATGCATCATGCACCCCTTACCGCATATAGCCCTACCTGTCCCGCACACCATGTGCCGTACACCCCTACCAATCTCTTTGCGCACACCCTGTCTACCTTGTGCACCCATGGCTGCCCCCGCCACCCTTACCTAACCTCATGTGCCACGGTTAATGGCCGGAATATGTGTTCCATTGACCTATTGGGTGAAGAGATTTTCTCTCCACCCAGTTGTGCACTATACACCACCCAACTAGCATACCCTACACTGCAACCTCCCATTGGCCCAAAAAGGTGTTTTTTTTTACCTTATTGGCCTAAAAAAACTTACTTTTTTCCTATTAGCCAAAGAAAATCATCTTCCACCCCATTAGCCCAAAATTTCATATTTTCATCCCAATGGTTTAGAAAAACCACTTTTTCTGCCTATTGGCTATGGAATTTCCTCCTTCCTCCCCATTGGTTTAAGAATCCTATAAATACCCCCCTCCCTTTGGTTTTAACACACCATAACAACTCAAGCCTCTTAATGACCATCCCTTAGTAGAGGAAGCTCTGCCCTCTCTCCTCCCCTCCCCCTTGAGGTTTTTCAAGTCTTCAAAGAGATCTTCATTCTTCAGATCCTCGAAGTGTTCTTCAGGCCTTTCAAAACTCTTCAATCCTTTGCCATCTTTGAGTGAGTTTTGGTAGGAAAAATTTTCCCTTAGTCTCCCTCCTCCTTTTGAGGTTCATCAAGCCTTCGAAGAGATCTTCATAAGATCCAAAGTGTTCTTCGGGCCTCCGAAGTTCCCCAATCCCTAGAGAATAGCCCATTCCCAGTGAAAGCTCTGTCGAAGTGCAACCTTTGCCTAGCCCTCCCATAGCCTATCCCCAGCTGAAGCTCTGCCGGACTGCCACCTCAGTCAAAATCCAGAAGTAGCCCATCCCTAGCGAAAGCTCTGTCGAATTGATGCTGCAGTCAAAATCCGAAAGCAACCATTTTTAGTCAGAACTCTGTCCAATCAATATCTCTCAAGAAAGGAAGTTGGAGGTCAATATCATCTTCCCCTGAGCCAGGAAAAGCCAAAAGACAGTTCATGCTGGCACAAATCGGGGTCCCACCCCTCTTGACCCGAAACAGGGGTCAAGCTCAGGTATAATTTCTCACCCAAATTAGCATAATGTAGACTCTATATTGACCTTGTTGTAGTGTACATAATCTTTTAAATTCAGTCAATGTACATATGAGTGATAATTTAGCCATGCATGAGGAATAGGAATAATCGTGGAAAATGTTCATTCTTAAGCATCTAGTAGGAAGACTGGTTGAACTGGGCAGATTGGGTGCCTAACACCTTCCCAATTCTGTAGCCTGACACGTACCCTAAATCTCTAGACCATACCAACTTCCGGGCCCTTTTCTCGAGAATTAGGCCCACCCGCAAGTCCTAGGCCCATAATCCTAGGTGGTGACTCCAAACCCCTTTTTGCATGATCCCAATCCCCCATATTGGACCATCATCAAACCCCCGTCTCAATGACAAACTTTACACTCCTGGGAAATAGGCCACCACGTATCTCGAAAAGGCAATACGACGGTGCAGGGCCCACAGGAAAACACATACGACACTCCCCTCCCTAAAGGAAGAGAAGAAAGAGGAGAGAGGGTCAAAGGCAAAAGGAAGGTCTTCTTCTTTCCCTTTTTTTAGCCGCTACCCTCACAATAACAACCCACAAAACATACCATCCAAAAATACAACATTAGAGAAGATGTCAACCCCAATCTCGGCTCAAGGGGCGACATACGCATAGGTCTCTTAAGCATAATCAGGAACGTGCTCCTCGAGCTCTAGTGCCCACTAGTTGCCAACATACTCAACCATAGAGGAAGATGTGTTGCTGCCAAATGGCATGATGGTACTTGCATCATCATCTAAAAAGCAACACGCATGTGTTGTGAGCTTTAACTAGCTTAATGAGGGATAGGGTTCATACAAGCACATACACATAGTTCATGGTGCGAGAATGATGCAATTCATTTTATTTAATCACCTAGAATACAACTAAGTCGGGTTTATGCTACTATGATGCATTAGGTTGAATCCTTGGTCCCAGAAATTACACATCAGTCACCCATCGATACAAACCCTAGTCATGATTAGGAAAGAGCCTGTCGATCCTGGAATGCAACCATCAGTCACTTAACAAATCCTTGATAAACCCCTCCTGGCAGTCACGACACTGAAATTGCCATCAACCACACCAGACTAATTTCCCCCTCCAGTAAATATCACATCGTATCACAAAAGTGGCACTCTCGAATGGTTCATCTAACATACCATAGTTGGGTTATCCAACACCTTACCCCCCATTGGCAAAGGATTGTAGCATATGGAATAAAACCTAACTGTAATATGCTACACCCCTTCCATAAAGACACAGGTAGTAAGGAATACGGTACCGGATTAACCATCGGCCCATCGCATTCATGTCCAAGCCTATCTAGCATACATACAAATGAGTATAGGATACACAATATCGGAATCACCATCAGCCACACCATGCACCCATTACCAAGTATGGCCATGGCATACACAGTATCAGAATTACCATCGGCCACACTATGCATCCATAACCACAGTTAACTCTAATGTGCACCCAATGCATGATGCAATCATCTATATGACGATCATGGTACTAGAATCCACCTCAGCCACACTGGATCCTACCACATAGTCAAAATAACACATATAGTTCATATTTCAATAAAACATATAATACAATTCAAATACATCATACATAAAATTGAATTGACTAAACATGACTGCTCTGGAATGCACGTAGTTCTATAATTTCTAAACACTCCAAAAGAAAGTCAGACCACCACTCACCTTGTATGTCGATTAGACAAGTGAAAATTCTGAAGTTGGATAGCTGATTCAGACCCCGCTAGGCCTCACTGAATTGTGATCATCTCTGCCCAAGGTACAAGGTTGAACAAGGGTTAACACGTGTCGAAAACCTCTAAGGGGCCCATAGGGTTTCCCCAAAAAAGTATCAGAACTATCAAATTTAATAGTTCGGAAGTGTCACCGGTAGCAGGTCACCAGATTGACACTATATGAATCCGGTGGCCTAGGTTACCAATTAAGGTCTCAGAAGTCACCAGATTGGCCCTATCCCATCGATGGGACTCTTGGCGGTGACCTATATAGAAGTTCTGTAACTTCGTGGAGGTTTTCCGACTCAAGCCTGATTGCTGGGATTTATTATATAAAGATTGTAGGGGTCTTCCAACCTTTCATTTTAGATAATTTATTTATATTTCCACTTAGCCATTTGGGAAATATGGTGAAAGAATGGTCGAAATCCTAACTTCCCTATTTGGTCAAAATGTCACCAGAGCTCAGAGTCACTTTGAAACAAGCGAGGGAGTGCAATACACACCATCCCGACTATCAGAAGTCACCAAGGTCAAGACGTACCCCACCCCTCCAACTAGATGAATCCCAAGTTTGTCAACAACAAAAAAATAAAATGGACGAAAATAGGGCTTGGGGAAGGTATGCACTTACCTTCGTGGCAACCGCAACACATGCATGGCCGGGAGCTTCTCCCCTCTTCTTCTCCTTATCTTTTTCCTCTTTTTTCTCCCTTTCTCCATTTTGAGTTCAAGTGAAAAATGAGTGAATGAGCTCATTTATCCCTTATATAGAGAGTGACCCTAGGGCTTGTTTGCATAGGCACTTGGTCATGATCGAAAATGGTTAAGCCATTGCTCAGGTCATGCAAGCCCACCACTTTGGACTCACAAGGTGTGAAAGTCATAGGGAAGTGTGTCATATAATGTAGGAGGTTGGTCGGAGCTGTTCAAAATGCACATAACAGGACCCATGGGCATTTAAGCCATTTTAGTATAGCAAGCACCACTGGAAGGAGGTCACCTGATTGAGGTGGTCCTACCGATGGGTCTTTTTTCGGTGGTCCTGCCAGAGCTCTGTTTCATAGCCTTCTGTCCAATTGTTGCCAATCACTAAGGGGTTTTCCTAGGGATGCGTGTGAGATCTTCTCGGTCAATTCTTTTATATAAGGGGATTCAAGTGGGGATTTTTTGGATCACTCACCGCTTATGCTTGAAACGTTTGAATCCCTTCTAATTCTTCATATAAGACTAGCACTCGCAAGTAAGGTCATCCCTTCCTTCTCGATTGTAGATTGTCACAATCCAGAAGTCATTGGTGCTGACAAAATCCAGCATAGACCTATCACAAAAGTTCAAATCTGACCAGATTAGGGCACGGGTGTTACATTCCCCTCTGCTTATAAGAATTTTGTCTTCGAAATTTAGTAAACCTGGTAAATTGAGTAATCCGAGGTATTTCTTCTTTATATCGTCCTCTTGCTCCCAGGATGCCTTCTGTTCTGGGTGGTTCATCCATTGTACCTTGAAGAAAGAAACAGTACAATTACAGAGGGTGTGGTCCTTTTGACTGATGATCTTCTTAGGATACTACGTGTAGGCAACATCTCCATCTATATCACATGGTATATAAGTCAGGACATGAGTTGGGTTGGGTATATACTTCCTCAACATTGACACATAGAAAACACATCTAACTCTGGTGGTAGTGCTATCATGTATGGTACCAACCCAATTTGTGCCAACACTTCATATGGTCTCATAAACCTAGGACTCAAGTTTTCTTTCTTGCCAACCGCATCACCCCTTTGATTGGGTAGATTCACAAGAACACTTGATCTCCAACTTTAAATTCCATATGCTTTCTCCTAACATCAGCATAACTTTTCTGTCTTGACTGAGCTACTTGAATTATTTCTCTAATCACACCCACCTCCTCACTAGTGACCTGTATCAAGCCCGGACCTAAGATATACCACTTACGAACCTCATCCCAATAAAGAGGAGTCTGCCACTTTCTACTATACTGTGCTTCTAATGGACACATACCGATGGTAGCTTGGTAGTTGTTGTTGTAGGAGAACTCAATAAGTGAGACGTGCTCATCCCAACTAAAACCAATATCAAGAGCACAAGCTCGGAGCATGTCTTCCAATGTCTGAATGGTCCTTTCTAATTGTCATTGGTCTATGGGTGAAATTTCGTACTAAAGTTCATCTGTGTGCCAATAGCCTTCTGTACGCATCCCTAGAATTTAGAAATGAATCTGGGATCCTAATCAGAGATAATGCTAACTGGCACACCATGAAGATGAATTATGTTGATAATATAAAACTTGGCTAGCTTCTTCATGGGGAAGGTTACTTTCATCGGAATGAAATGAATTGCATTAGTCAAGTGGTCATTAATCACCCAAATGGCATCTATGCCCTTATTAGTGTGGGGCAATCTAATAACATAGACCATGGTGATGTTTTCTCATTTTTAATTCAAAATAGGTAGTGATTATAGCAGCCCATGAGATCTATGCCTCTCAACCTTGACTTACTAGCAAGTAAGGCACCTAGATACATGAGTGGCTACATCATTCTTCATTCCCTTCCACCAGTAGGAATCTTTAAGGTCATTATACATTTTCGTGTTGCTGGGATAAATAGAGTATGGAGAGCTGTGTGCTTCCCTCAAAATAGTGTCTCTCAATTCACCTTCCTCATACATGCACAATCTTTCCTTAAACTTTAGAATTCCTCATCAATCAAGCCAAAATCTAGGTCTTTCTATTTCCCCTTTGATGTCAGTTGACGATTTCTGTAACTCTATCAGTAGTCTGAGCTATAGTGATCTTGTTCACAAGAATAGGCTGCACAACCAATGCCAATAATGACAAGGGTTACCTTCCACTAGTAGTTCCAAATCTAGCTTACTGCCTCTTCAATCAGATGCTCATTGGTAGTCAATGAAGCAAGAGTCAAGGTCTGTGATTTTCTGCTAAGTGCATCGGCTACTACATTAGCCTTTTCTGGATGATAGTGGATAGTACAGTCATAATCCTTCATCAGCTTAAACCATCTGTCACATATTAAGTTCCTTCTAAGTGAAGATGTACTTTAGGCTCTTGTGATCACTGTATAACTCACTCTTCTCACCATACAAGTAGTTTCGCCAGATCTTCAAGGGAAAAAGCACAGCCACTAATTCCAAATTATAGGTAGGGTAGTTCTTCTCATAGTCCTTCAATTGGTGGGACACATAAGCGCACAACCCAAACCTTGTTTGGATACATCACTATACACAACCATACAACTTGTAGTGATTGGAATAGTCAGAACTTGAGCTTATACCAATCTCTGTCTCAATTCTCTGAAACTCTTCTCACATGCATTGGAACACTCAAATTTCACACCCTTCCATGCCAGTCAGGTCATCAATACCGAAATGCATGAGAATTTCTTCTGTAGTATCCGGTCAATCCTATAAAACTAAAAATGTCTGCAACACTTGTGGTGTCCCATTCTAACACTGCCTTCACCTTTCCTGGGTCAACCACTATACCCTTGTCTGAGATAATGTGGCCTAAGAATGCCACATGAGAAAGCCAAAACTCACTTGATGAACTTGGCATAGAGTTGTTTCTCTCTCAAACACTGTAGCACCAGCCTTAGGTGGACTACATGTTCTTCTATACTTTTGGAATATACGAAAATGTCATCAAAGAACACAATCACAAACTTGTCTAAAATATCATGAAATATTTAGTTCATCAAGTCCATAAATGCAACTGGTGCATTGATCCATCCTAAAGAATTACCAAGAACTCGTAATGTCCATGCCAAGATCTAAAAATTTTCTTGCTCACATCACTACCCTTGGTTCTGAGATGATGGTAACCCGATCTAAGGTCAATCTTGGAAAACACTTTAGCACCGTACAACTGGTCAAATAGGTCCTCAATCCTTGGCAATGGATACTGGTTTTTGATGGTTAGCTTGTTTAACTCTTAGTAACCAATGCACAACCTCATACTTCCATAATTCTTGACGAACAATACTAGTGCTCCCCATGGGAACACACTAGGTCTAATGAATCCCTTCTTCAAAAGGTCTTGTAGTTGTACCTATAGTTCTTTTAACTCTGTGGGGCCAAGAGGTATGGGGCTTTTGACACAAGTGCTGACCTTGGGAGTAAGTCTATCACAAACTCCATCTCGTGGTCCGATGGAAATCTTGTCAAATCTCTAGAATTACATCTGAAAATTCCCTTACGACATCTAACTCGGTCAATGATTTGACCTCTACCTCAGTATCCCTCACAGCTGATAAGGAACCCTGACATCCTTGATCTAGTAGCTTCTTTTACTTGAAGAGCTAATATAATGATCTTCTTGTGCTTCTTGGGTTTATCTCCCACAAAGGTGAACTCATTTCCATCAAAAAGCCTGAAGATAATCATCTTCTCTGCAAATAGCACACTGGTTTTGTAAGCGAACAACCAGTCCATTCCTAGAATCACGTTGAATTTGATCATGTCTAGCTTGATTAGGTGTGTTATCATGTCATGGCCACTAATAGTTACCAAACAAGGCTTATACACTGAGTCCAGACCCACTACACTTCTTGTAGGGTACTAACCACTAAATTGTCAATTAAGCTCATAGGTGGAATTCTCATCTTACTACCAAATGTCGGTGATACAAATGAATGAGATGCTCCAGAGTCAAAAAATAAGTGAGCTAGAAATAATGAAATTGACAAGGCATCTATCACCACACCTAGGGAAAACTTTGCATTTTCTGCAGTCATAGTAAAAACACATTCCTGGGGCCTATTGCCTTATTGTGACTACACTGGACAACTAGCTAAGTAAGTTTGTTGTGGCCTAGAGGCAGAGTGTATGGTACATCAATTTCCAACAGTGAGACATGTCTGGGCCAAATGCCCAGGCTGATCGCAATGAAAACATAGAGGATTGGGCCCAACAAGTTGAGATGCACCACTGGGTCGAGAAGACTGGGAAGTCTAACTTGCCTTTGGCCTTCGAAATTGAACCAGTGTTAGACTAAGATAAGGCTCCCTGGAAGCCTTATCAGTTTCCCTTGAAATCTTATGACCCAATTGGCCTCTTTCCCATACCCTCTTGTGCGGTGAGGTTATCTTAATAATGATCCCCGATAGACTTAGCCACTTATAGGACTTCAGCATAAGTCTGCAATTTAAGTCCCACTATTGTTGAACTAATGTTGGGCCGAAGCCCCTTCTCAAACTTCTTAGCTCGGCCCTATCGTTTCTAATGTGCTCAAGAGCAAAGTAGTACAGCTCCTTGTACCGTTGTTGGTACTCTAGCACCAACCTGGATCCTTGAACCTATGTCGAGAACTCAATCTCTCTCCTATCTCTAAAACTTTCATAGAAGTAGTTTTCGAAGAATGCCTCCTTAAAATCCTCCCAAATGGGATTGGGGTTTGTAGCAGAACAGACCATGTGGCCCTCCACCAAGCATCCACCTCATTTTAAAGTTGATAGCCCACACACAATATCTTTTGTTCATTAGTGCAACCCATCACTGTGAAAACCTTCTCCATGCCCTAGATTCATCTTACCAGCAAAAGTTGATCTTGACCAACATTGGAGAAGTGCGGAGGTCGGAGTCTTTTGAAGTTCTCCATCATCTTTGTGACATCCGTCCACATATTCACCTGCTCTGGCGGTCCATCAAGTGTGGGTGGGGTGGCTAGTCCAATATGTATCGGATTGGGGGCATACGTGTTGGACTTCAATCACGAATCCCTCAACAAAATGACAATCAACATCAATGAAGCCACTGAGGAAGATGAAAACGAGGATGTTGGGCTAGAGCAACAACAACAAGATTAGCCCATGGATGTCAAGAGGAACCCCGAGGGTGCATTCGGATAGGATGATGATATTCTACCTACTCCTAGGACCTTACCACCACCACCACCACTACCATCAATGGGGACATTCGAGGCCTCCTCTTCTCGAGCGCCATAGAAGTATGGGTGGGGTGATGTGGTTAGTCTTCTGGACACCACAAAAACATTTTCAGTAGGGTGGACAACCGGCTCAAGATTATAGATCAGAGGTACTACATCCTAGTTGATCATGTCATGTCTATCTAGAAGCAGATAAAGGAGATGGCAGTGATCTTTGGGATGCCTTTGGCATAGCCAGCAACACAAGCACCACCAGAACAACATGCTTTAAATTTTGTAGTATGATGTTTTCGGTTTAATTTCTGCACTTTTCTCTTCTGGTTCTACTTTCTTGTCAGTTAAGACTTTGTTATGGAGTAGTTACGCTTTCAGTACTTTATGTTTAAGAAAATTGATATAGGGTTCAAATTCTTTATCAATATTGCACCTATGCTGCACTATTAATTGTTGGTTAATTTAAAATTTTTAATTTCATCCTAATCCCCAATATCCTAAGGTTCAGTTAAATTGAGAGTTAAGGCAATGCATCGGGCTCAGATATCAAGAACTTACCAGTCTTATATCTCTACTAGGATCTCTGATAACGGTACCTTAATCATCACAAGCACGAAACAAACTGAACCATCTAAAATGATAACAGCGGAATCAGAGTACAATATAGCGGAATCATGTTTGCATTTGAAAATAAAGAACTCCTTAGCCTCCTTGCTTTGCGATATCATTATTTATTAACTTCCAAACTCTATCATTGAGTGATCTAATGACCATATAGATTCAAAACAAACTACTCAGTTAAAACAAGGCTTGCTCCCATTTCATCAAATGAAATTTTTTTGGTAAAATTATGTTGCTTCACTAATACAATTTTTTTCCCTTCAGATTGGTATCGCCAACTCAATCTGCCATGAAGAAAAATCTAAATCTATCATTAGTTGCTATGTTCCAAAAATATTGATTATAAAAGCACTTAAAGTTATGGAAGTATGGGAAGACCCTGCTTTCTGCAACGCACTATTGAATTTCACAAGACCATTTAATTACGCCATAAACACAAATTATGAAGCCATTAATTCCAATTTTATAGCTCCATAAGCTCAAAAATTAAAATTATGTTCAATAGATGAAGGGGAAACCTTTTTTTATGACAAGCTACCAATTTACATTTCAAATTTAGCATAATAAGCAAACCATCTTTCTGCACTTCTCTTTCATACTGTTTTTGATAGTCTTTTACATGTTGAAATTTTTCCATTTTTAAAATCTCTCTCTCTCTCTCTCTCTCTCTCTCTCTCTCTCTCTCTCTCTCTCTCTCTCACACACACACACACACAAACCCCTGCTTGATTAGAATGGGAAAGCAACCTGCAGGGAACATAATTGTTTTACTTTCAGGATTTAATTAGAAGTTGCAGTAGGGACGAGTGTACCATCTCTGAGAGGCAGTTTTGATGTAATTTTCAAGCAAATCAAAGTTCCCATATCAATAATGTACCACTACTCATCAATCTCTTTCCTGAATATCTTGAGCTTGTTTGTTTAAACTCAATGGATGAATAAAAGATGAACCACAATAGAAAAAATGGGCTAAGAAATTGAGAAGTGGGACAAGAAGATGACAGTATCTTGCAATTTATGAATTCAATCAACAATTATCTCTACCTCATGGATTACCTGTCTTCTACGCTTCTTCAAATCAGGTGTGCTCCACCTTTTTGTATCTTGTCTATTGGAAAATTGTTGGATATGTATGTCCATCAAACCCGGTTTATTAATAAGATTCTTTAATTTCATTTACGCATGTCATTTATTTATTGGGCTTGTAAGTTATTCCATGGGTTTTCACCAAAAACTGTTCTCGGCTAGGGATAGGACCGGACATCCTGTTCACATGGTCGTTACATTGTATGTCACCAGGGATGTGATTCCGGTACATAAATGTAAGTACACATACTGTATATGTATAGAAAAGATTCTGGTAAGAATCTCACATATATTACTGCCAGTTGTATGAGGACTAGATTCGTATTCGTCACTTGACCTTTAACGTGAGAGATCCTATTTGTTGTAGTATTGTATCATGTGTTTTGGTAAACCAATGGTTGATGTCCAACGGACTATATATCAGTATGCTGGACACGTGGTCTCACATTGTTAATGAAAGAGATTGTCAACATGGGATTCACTACCCATAATTGGAGAATATCAAGGAGAGAATGTTTGTATTTGATCGGACAGAAATTTGGTACCAGTGTCATTTTTGTAAATTGTTTACAAAATTATTTTTAATATAAAAAAATAATATTTTATTTATTAAATTTTATTTGAAATATTTTTCGATGTCCGATCATGTTCACAGAATCTCAGAAATAGATATGTAAATGAGTTGGGGTTAGGTAGTATTAAATTACATGCCCTATAGCTCATTATGGAATATTGAAAAAGTGGAAGGTCTTATGTGCAAATTAAAGAGTTAATATTACATGACAAGATTTGTGAATATTAAATGGTTAATTATCTTTTTATTTATGGTAGTGGATAAAATATAATTTAAATATATTTGTCACCCATAATAAGAAAGATAGCAATCCCTTTTAGATTCTACTTCTTCCCACTTTAGAAGCAAAGTAGCTCAATTTCGAGACTGTTCTCTACCACTAAGTTCTAGTTTTCTTTGTTTAGAAAACAAAGATTTGACTAAAAGAGAAAACCCTAAAACAAGTTTTGTTATATAAGGGACAAGGGAGAAAGAGATTTAATTTTTTTTTAGAACTCAGTCTCTTCTCTCCCATATTTTTCTCTTTCCCTTCATTCTCTCCTTTGTGAGTGAGCGTGTGTGAAGGAGAAAACTGTAATGGTGGATTGTTCTTCTCCAATTGAATGTGGATCTGAAGGAGGAACTTCAATTGCGGTTATAAGGTAAACCATTTCATTCTCATGTGATTAATTTTTGTACAGTGATTTCAAACGCAAGAGATCCCAATCTGATCCCTTTCGCTGCGCGATTGGGTTTCCACTAACAATTGGCATCAGAGTTTCCCTCTTGTTTTCGAAATCATTGATTGTGCATAATATGATTTGGTTCTTCAATAATGCTTATTGAATTAATTAAACCTTGGTTAGTATAACCAATTAGGCTAGGATTTCTAAAGTTTATTTAAAAAAAGAAAGGGAAAGCAATCATTACCTTTTTAATGATTCATTTTTTACATTACCCATCATTGTTTTGTTTTATAGTAACACATTGTGGCTGCGGCTATTGCTGAGGCCGAGCCTAAGCCTTGGATTGTTGCCATGGGTTAGGCTATGGTTGCGGTTGCGGTTGTGGCTACGGCGTACCTTGATTTCATAAAATTATTTTTTAGGTATGCTATTTTTTATATATATTTAAATAAGGTTTGATGTTATTGAAATAGAGAAAGAAAATGGGTGAATAGAAGGATTTGTTCACCCATTTATTTTTAAGAGGCTTATTTTAAATTGTTTTAATGAGACCCAAGTGGACTTATTATGTTTAGAACATAACTTGGCCCACTCGGTATGTTAACCCAACCCGTTTTAGCCCAAGTTGTTGGAACATGATATTAACTTCTTATAATTAATATTAATAGTTAATATTAAGCATGACCCATTTGGTTCAATGGTTGTTGGATCAATTTAGATGCTTAATAATTAATATTGATGTTTTTGCCTAAAACCTCTTTAAATTAATGATTTGTGAAATTATTGATTTAAAGTCATTTTTACATGAGATGTGAAAATCATATGGGTCTATTAATTGTTGATTCTATGTCTAATATTGATTAATCATATCATTCTATACATTGTGGTTATGGAATTGGAATTTAAATCTTGTGGATGGTAAATCTATTTACTATTACATGAGATGTAATGGATGTGATTTGTAATGTACTATTTCTCTCTCTCTCTCTCTCTCTCTCTCTCTCTCTCTCCCCATATTCTTTTTGTTAAATCTATATACTTTATCCCTTGAGCAGCCCAAATGGTGGGTTGGTTTCTTCAAGGGGGTTCTTTAAATAAAGGGATTTATAGATTTAGGTTGTTTTTCAATTTGTTGTAAAAGTGAAGAAAGTAGTGACGATCCTCGTACGATGATGATGAAAAAAGAGATGGAGTTTCACGTGGAGATAATGAAGATAAAGATTATATATGATGGTTGTATCACTTAATGCATTAGATGCATGATACCATATTACATATTAATTAAATAATTACTTAAGTGGGAGTAATTGAGGCTTGTTACTCCCACTACTTTTGCCATCCAATAATCACATTTAATTATATTATATTGTTGCCATCTTTTATACATATAATATATGTTTATGCATGAGATGTTAATATATGGGCCATAACATTACCCTTAATGTTAAAAGCATGTGTGATATAGATGCATCTTAATCG
>NC_056557.1:19660170-19722453 GCF_013358625.1 Macadamia integrifolia
TATTTCTTGGAATACCCTAAGGGCACGATTGTTTACTACTTCTATGACCCCACTGACCGAAAGGTTGTCATAAGTAAAACATATCCATCAAACCCGATTTATTGATAAGATTGTTTAATTTCATTTATACATGTCATTTATTTATTGGGCTTGTAAGTTATTCTATGGGTTTTCATCCAAAATTGTTCTCAGCTAGGGATAGGACCGAACATCCTGTTCACATGGTTGTTACATTGTATGTCACCAAGGATGTGATTTCAGTACATAAATGTAAGTACACATACTGTATATGTATAGAAAAGAATCTAGTAAGAAACTCGCATATATTACTGTCAGTTGTGTGAGGATGAGAATCGTACCCGTCACTTGACCTTTGACCTAAGAGATCTTGTTTGTTGCAGTGTTGTATCATGTGTTTTGGTAAACCAATGGTTGACGTCCAACAGACTATATATCGGCATGTTGGACATGTGGTCTCACATTGTTAATGAAAGAGATCGTCAACATAGAATCCACTACCCTTAATTGGAGAATATCAAGGAGAGAGAATGTCTGTACTTGATCGAACAAAAATCTGGTACCAGTGTCATTTTTGTAAATTGTTTACAAAATTATTTTTAATATAAAAAAATAATATTTTATTTATTAAATTTTATTTGAAATATTTTTCGGCGTCCGATCATGTTCACAGAATCTCTGAAACAAATATGTACAATGAGTTATGATTAGGCAGTATTAAATTACATGCCTTATAGCTCATTATGGGATTTAATAGAAGTACCTTCACCCATATGAAGGGTATACAGTTGTTGCTTCAATCTCAACCTATTGGTGAGGGATTTGGTGAGGTAGAGGTTCTCTAACTTCACCCATAACTCTATAGCCGTTTTCTCTGAGAGAACTTCCTGTAGAACATCATTCGAAAGACACAACTAAATAGCTGAAAAGGGCTTTATCATCCAAATCGCTCCAATCATCATCGGACATAGTTGCAGGCTTCTTCGCCTTCCCAAATAGGGTTTTCTTCAAACCCTGCTGCGTGAGAATAGCCATCATTCGAACCTGCCATAAACTAAAACTGATGTTGCCGTCAAACCTATCAATATCGTATTTCGTTGAACCCATGGATCGAAGTAACCCAGAGCTCTGATACCAATTTGTTAGATCAAACACCAAGAAACACGAATAAAGAGACAATAGATCCGTACGACAAAGATTTAATGAGGTTCACACACCAGGGTGGTGTGCTACGTCCTCGGGCGAAGAAGAAGATGATTCACTATGTAGAGGGGAAATTACACTCTAGCAGCGGCGAGGAAAAACTCGCCCTAAAACCCTAGCTGCGTGAAAACCCTGGAATACAATGACTTTCTCAACAAGCAACAGTACATTATATATATAATCCAAATCGCGGTTCGACCCATCGGGTCGCGGTCGATCCGATCAAACCATACCGCTAGGGCATAGCCCCTGCACCCCCATACAAGATCAGTGATGGGCTCCGGGCTTGGGCCGCTCTGCTTCCATCACAGATCTCAGAAATTTTCCCATTCGGGTCGCCACCAAAATATATCGGATCGGGTCATTCTTTAAAACGGGTCAAGAATTCAAGACAAACTTAACAAGCTCCCCTTCCCTACCACCTCTCCCTCCCGTCCATCCCCCCCTCCCCAACTCACTCTCAACTCTCTGACTCTCTCTGCTCCCTCGCACCCATGAGTATCTCTGATAGCTCTCATCTTCCCTTGATACCCTTGCTACTCTAGATCCCCTCCGGATTCTCTCCTATCTCTCGATCTCCCTCCTCCCTCAATCTCTCACTCTCACTCTCGATTCGCTCGCTGCTCTCCCCTATCCTTGGTTGGTAATGCTCTACATACTTAGATTAGGATGGTTGAATACAATATGAACAATTCAAAACTCTATAGGATTTAATTGATGATTGTGGTTCTTGACTTCTTGTACCGGTTGTTATAATTCCATCTCTATGTTTTCTCAAGATAGTGAGGAAGAAGGCAAAGTGATTATAGGTCAACTAGAAATTAACTGTTGTCTTGCCATCTACAGCAACACCCCCTCCCCCTTTTTTTTTCTTAAGAAAATACCTTCCAATGAAAGATGATAGATGAATGCATAAAAATGAAATCTTCCCTATGTCTATGTTTTTTTTCTCTCTCTCTCATTACTGTCTGTTCAGTTCAGGTAATTCTTTGAGTGTCTCAATAGCTGAATTGGGCATCATCAGTGCTACTCTATAAATATATTATTCAGTGTCCCGAATCGTGAATAGATACTAAAGTTGTCGAAGCGACTCAACAGCCAGGTATTTCAAATGTGTGGGTTCACCTTCACTTGATGGAAAAATTTTTGTTGCCTTGCACCTTAAAGAAGTTTTAGATGTAATATATGTTCAAAATAAGCATTATTCTGGTATTGAGAAATTATTGTTTTATCACTGTTTTAGTTTTATTTAACTGGAGCTGAAGTAGGCAGTTCAGGCATGTAGATTATGATTATTGATTAGATTGGTCATTTGTATGCCTGATGTTTGGCTTAACAAAGAATGGAGGGAAGATCTTTGAGCTCTCTCTACCTGTGGCTTTTGTTGCGGTTAGATGACTAAGCTTCCTAAGCTCTTGCTTCTTTTCCTCTCTACTGAACTAAATTAGTTCTGTGTCTATGATATGAAATGTCAAGTTATAAAGGGGGCTTTGCTTCTTCTAGTCTGGCCCTGCTTCCTTCTAGCCTAGAATTGTCACACCCCAGTCCTCATTATGGAAAACCATGGATGTGAGTAAGACACTTACCCATCTTACACCTCTACCGGGATCTCTGATAGTAGTACCTTAACATTCACAACCACACAACAAAGAACCACAAGAACAATGGCAGCGGAAAGAGTATATAATATGGTGGAATATCATAACTTAAAATGGGGAATCATCTAATGATACCGTATATCCATAACCAAGTTACTTGTTTATAATTATCTAAGACTTATAAATAACAAGCCCATAAAGAATACCATTCACAATTCGGTATTAGAATAACGAAAGGGCACCCAGCCGCTCAAGGTGCCGCATAAGCACAGGTTCGCATACACAGTCCTGGTCATGCTCTTCAGCTCAGTCACTCTGTACTCGGGTCTGAAGGATGTAGAGTCACAACCCAAAGGCACCACCGTACTTGCATCATCATCTAAAAAGTAATATCCACAAGGGGTGAGCTCCAATTAGCTCAATGAAGGGTGGGGTTCATGCACAATCAGGCACAACCAACCACATATAATAAATCATGATGCCATGAGTACAAAATTAAACACAGAGTCCATAATACTACTACAACACATTAGGTTGTATCCTTGGTCCCGGAACTTGCACATCGGTCACCCAGCGATACAAACCCTAGTCCTGATTAGGAGCCTGCTGGTCCCGAAATGCGACCATCGGTCACCCAGCAAACCCCTGATAACTCCCTCTTGGTAGTCACGCCACTAGAATCACCATCGCTTATGCCAGACTATTTTCCACCTCCAGAGACAATCACATCATACTGCGGGTGTGGCATTCCAGAAAGGTTAATCGAACATATGACCATTGGATTATCCAACACAGATACAGTTAGTAAGGACCACGCGATACCAGAATCACCGTCGGCTATAAAGTGGGTCCATTTCCAAGTATAGTCTCGGGGTACACAATACCGGAATTACCATCAACCACAAAGTGTAACCCACGACTATATACCTATTCTAGCATACAAGTAGTTGAGTATGGCCTACGCGATACCGAAATTACCATCGGCTACAAAGTGCACCCATTTCCAAGTATAGTCCCGGAGTACACGATACCAGAATCACCATCAGCCACAAAGTGCAATTCGTGACTATATCTAATCTAATGCACATAATCAATGCATGAATGCAACATCCATATATATCGGAGCCACCTCGGCCACACCGGATCCCGTCACACATCTCAACATACATAACATGTCATATCTCCAATCTCATATCATAATATTTCATTTTAATTAATATATCATGAGATTCAATATTCAATTTCATAATTAAAGAATCAATGATAATATTTAACATATGTGAGCAGTTCTAAAATAATTAAACATTCCGAAAACAAAAGTCAACTATCCCTCACCTTGGTTGTAACTTGGTTTGGATCAGGTTTCAAGTGTATCAACTGGTATCAACTCACGATCATCCTCATTGTACGTGCTTGTCTCTGTCCTAAGTACAAGAGTAATCGAGTGTTAATGCTTTTCGGGAACACTGAAGGGGACCCATAGGGCTTACCCACAAAGGGTATAGGTACTATCAATTTTTGATAGCATAAACAGATCACCAGAAACAGGGAAGAAGTCCACTGGAAATATGGGAATTTCCACCAAAAACACCACTAATATTTCCTATGGACCTAATAGAGAGCTCATAAGAGCTTGGGCTTCACCAGAAACAACCACCAGATCCTTTCCGATGGGTGTTTTCGGTGGGTTCCCAGAAATGGTCCATGGGATTTGGGGCTTTTCGGATCAGGCCCGATCATCGGGGTTTGTTCCATGGACTTTGTAAAGGGTCTTTCCACCTTCATTTTAAGCTAAAGAAACCCAGATTCCACCGAGCCATTTGGGAGATACGATGATCGAAAGATCGAGATCCTAGGTTTATTTTTGGTCATAGTTGTTGCAGGAACTCACTGGGTTTGTTTGAGCTCAGCAA
This sequence comes from Macadamia integrifolia, assembly GCF_013358625.1. Classification (NCBI taxonomy): domain Eukaryota; kingdom Viridiplantae; phylum Streptophyta; class Magnoliopsida; order Proteales; family Proteaceae; genus Macadamia; species Macadamia integrifolia. Next base: position 19,664,903 of record NC_056557.1, read on the forward strand.
TCACACCGGAGAGTGAAATGAACACTCCCCTGAGCTCTGGGAGATGCCGAGGTCAAAGCTCACCCCAAACCCGATGGTTCACTCCTATGCTTAAATTTACAAGCTCAAAATGAGGAAAGCGAGTAGTAGGAGAAGTAACACCTACCTCCGGCAAGATTCTGGCAGCGGGATGCGGAGCCGGGAGCTCAACTAAGCTTCCCTCTTTTTCTCTCTTCTTCTCCTTCTCTTCCTTTCTCTCCTCCTTTCTCTCCCTTCCATGTTTTTGGACAAGTGAGAAGTGAGAAATGACTCACTTCTCATATTTATAGCAAGTGAGATTGATGCAGCAGTGCTCCGTAGAATACCCATTTGGATCCAGATCTGAACCTACAACTACCGCTTGTCCTTGTTCCAGCAAATCTCTATTGGTCACTTGGATCCTCATCGTTCAAGCTAAAATTCTACTCGAAGGTTACACTCATCTGGGTGATCAGAAACCCTATGATTTCAACCCATGTGATTGATCCTATTGAGAGCTCTAGCGATACATGGCTAGTCTTCCGCCTCCATCTTCTTGGCTGGAGGTTGAAGACAACCCCCAAGAATAAAGAATCGTGTGCTTGCTTTAGCCTTTATTTTCTATTTTTCCCATAGTACCCCTCAACCTCATATGTGACTCTCTCCCTTTGCTGAAACTCAGTCTTTGTTTTTTTTATCTGTTTGTCCTTTTGTCTTTATCTTTGTCCTTTGTATTTCCAAAATACCCTTACTTTTCCCCCTTTTTTCCTCCAACCTTTTGCCTTAATTTTGCTTCCTAATTTATCCCTTCACAATAATTCTTAATTCCCTCCATATCCCATCAAGCCATCACTTACTTGAACCCCTACTTACCCCTTAAGATTCCCCCCTATTTACAAAATTGCCATTGATTCTGATATTTGTGCTTTTTAGTTAAGTGGGCCCACATTCAATCGGGTTGGTTCTTTGGGGCTCACTGCCCCCCCCCATTATTTGATATCAGAGCAAATTTTCTGTCAACTTGTTTACTCCAATGGTTACTTAGACCACCCCCTCATTTGAACTGTGGACTCGGTTACTTCGATAGAATGAAGAGATGTTGGAGATGCTAAAAGCTTTTCAAGAATAAAGGGAAGCATATAGGATACAAAGGGAAGCACAAGCTGTTACTTTCAGGACATTAACACAAGGCTTGATGCCCTAGAGTCACGTATCCGAAAACCCCGTGGACAATAAGGTCACGTTACTAATGACACTGTGACAATACCTCGAGAACCATGCCCCCATCTAGAGACCATTACATCAAGTTTTGCTGTCAATGTTGAAGATGAATGGGACGATCCGATGAAGGATGCTTCTGAAGAACTGATTAATGGCTCGATCTCATTTGTGAAGCCCCACCATCCGATTCCAATCAAAGTCATCATTTGTTGACGACCATCAGAAGATCGTGACCATTAATCGTGAGGTGCGCTGGATCTTTACCCCATTGGAGCCATTGATCAAGTGGTGTTGATTCTCTCCTTCTATGAAACTCGTGGACGAGTTTTTCTAAACAATAGGGGAGTTGATGCAACAGTGCTCTGATGGATAGACCCAAACATGCTCCAGAACTCGAACCAAGACCCTATCCAATTTGGGTTCCAAGTTACTAATTTGGATTCAAGATTAATAGAATATTCTAGGAATTTATTTTTATTTGAGAATATTTGTTTCCTATTTGAGTCCTTAGTTGTTTCTTTATTTTGTTAGTCTAGGTGTAGGAGATTTTATTTCTACCTCAATCTTTGACTTTAATTAGAAAGTTTTAATTATATTTTATTATAAATTAGACATGTAATTCATGGGAATGGTTGATTAATGAAGGATGATTTGAGTAGTGCATGCGTGGCTGCCTCCCTCTCCCCCCTATCACCTTCTTCTCTTCCTCTCCCCCTCCTTTGCGAGAATCCCCTTGCCCCTTCTGCTGTGTGATAACTCCCCTTGCCCCCTTCTTCTCTTTCTTCCTCCTTTCCCTTCCTTCTTCATGGTTCTGTTTCCTTTTCCTTGTTTCTGGGCAGTAACAGCAACCCTGATTGTTGAAGTCGATCTCCATTGATAGTCCTCATATGAGCCTGAGCTTTAGGGCATAAGAACCCCTATCCTAGATGACTTTAACCCTAGAGTTTTAGTCCCAAAGAAGATCCCTACTGTGAGAGCTTAACCTGCAACCATTACCAAAACTATGCTTACTGCCTCTCTTGATTCCAGGAGTTAAATCTGAACATAATATCTGATTTTTTGGGTTAATTTTGATGGGTTTAATAGAGCTGGAAGATGCGATCCTATGCTTGAAATTTCAGCCCAATCCTAGGCCTAAACCGTGAGAACCTTCACCTGGAATAGGGTAACTCTCACTGGTTTTAAGAATTTCCAGGGTTGAAGAAGATCACACCCTTTCAATTGTGAGTGGTGTTTCAACTTCATTTACTATTTTTCCCAATAATACTCTTGCCTTTTTCCCATTTTCTCTTTTGTCCTTTATTTCCTTTAAGTTCTAAGTTTGTCTCTTTATAATAAATCTTATTCTCTATTATATCATTTTCTATTAAGTGACCTAATAGCACCTTTAAGAATTCTGTTAATTACCAAACTACCACTGCTTTTAGTAATTAGTCTCTATTTAGTTAAGTGGGCCCACATTCAATCGGGTTGGTTCTCGTGGGGCCCACCGGCCCCCCATTAGAGATGCTTAGGGCTTGTTTGGTTGGTCTTTGTCTGGCCCAAGTAGGTTATTCCGTCATTCGGGACACGTGGGGCCACCTCCTTAGACTCATAGGATGTACAAGTCATGAGGAAGGGTGTGTGAGGTCATCTAGCACTGGCCACGATGCGGGTGGTGGGACCCATAGGCATAAAAAACCATTTGACAACACAGTGGGCCACCCGGATTCATGGTCACTAGATTCAACCCTGGTTGTTTCTGCTGGTCAAGGCAGTGTTGTGCCTTGACTGCTTGCTATCCTCATTTGGTCATTCCCTAGGGGGGTTTGCCCTAAGTTATAGTCATATTCTTCTAGCAATTTTGATACGTGCCGGGACTTGGGTGTGAGGTGTCGAGTCACTTACTGCTTGGGGTCGGAAGGCTTTAATCCTCTCCAGTTAGATTGGCATGTAATGCACAAGTAAGTGAGGTCATCCCTTCCATTCTTGCAATGAGTTCTCACGAGCCAAAACCCATTGCTACTCCGTATCTCCGATCCGATATCTATCACAAAATTTCAAATTAGACCGAATTAGGGCACGGGTGTAACAAGAATACTTATTGGAGAGTTGCTGCTTCTTCTAGTCTGGCCCTACTTATTTTTTAATTTCTACTATAGTATGATTGCATTTGGATTTGTTACTTTTCATTTCGGTAAGTTTGAGCTTATGAGGATGAGATTTATTGGATCATGGATGTTTTATCATTGGAGCAGCCTTAAGTTAAAATGTTTTACATAGCTTTAATTCATATACATTTATACACTGAAATATTGCACCTAAAAAATGTCCTTTTGCGACCAAAATGAGAAGGCTACCATACGAAATTTACAACTAGAGTTCCATTTGCAGTCATGGGTAGTGAGTTAAAGTATGAGATTGGACAGAAGCCTTACATCAAGCTCATCCTACATGCCCTAAAGCACAAGACATCCGCCGTCAATGGCATTCTTGTTGGTTCTCTTGGCAAGAACGATGAAGTCATTGATATTGTTGATGCCGTCCCTCTTTCTCACTCTCAGATTAGCCTCCTCCCAACTCTTGAAATTGCTCTAACTCAGGTTGGATGTTCAATACCCACTCCTCTAAACTCTCTCTAATTCTTGATTGGATCTATAGTTTCTAATTTATTAGTGTTGAATGCTTTGATTGGTCAGATAGAGGAGCATTTTGGAGCACAAGGTTTAAGTATTGTGGGTTATTACCATGCAAATGAGAGATATGACAATTTTGAACTTGGTAATGCTTCGAAGAAGATTGGCGATCATATATGCCGTTACTTTGCGCAGGCTGCAGTACTTCTGGTGGGTTAATTTTGATGATTGTTTATGTTAGTTTTGGAGTTTTCCTGTCCTTGACATGCACTGATACTCAGTTTAATTGATCTGAATTTCTACTGATTCTGGTTTGAACATTTTGGGTTAATGATTCTGTTTGCTTTTATTTGGTCAGTTGGATAACCAAAAGCTTGAAACCCTTCCCAAGGGAAAAGATCGGAACCCTGCCTTGCAGGTAAGTTCTAATTATTTAAATTTCTAGTTTTCCCTTCCATACCAGTTGCTTTGTTTCTGGCTAAATACATGAACCTGACATCGCTAGGATCAACTGGTTTTTTTTAGTGCTATTGTTCGTAGCTATTTAGGCTTAATATTTGCTAGTTGGCAATGGGGAGTACTTCATAAATTTCTTTAATGGGTTATGGGTACTTTCAATTTTTTTGGATTTGAATGTACTGTTGTGGTGTCATTTGGAAGTTTACATTCTGTTCTAGAAAGAGCACAGCAATATACAAACGCTATATATTATCACATTCGGCTGTTGAAATTGCGAATTCCTTTGCATTGACTCTTATTTAGAAAATTTAGTTCATTCCTGAAAACTCTCTATACGAGCCCATCCTTGGGTTCCCCCAAACAGCTTATGACATACAACATGAACCCCAGGAAACTCAACCATCAGAAGTTATAAAACTTACAAAGCAACAAAGTTATACAACACATTTTTTGCCCAACAAAACCTTGTTTCTGAAGCCTCTAATGGGAATCTAGGTACCTAAAGGATTATGGTTCAGAATCCCAATGAAAATTCCAGGACTGCAGAGAGTAGGGATCTGAAATCAGTATTGATCTTTGGCAGTAACAGAATATCAGAAATAGCAACTCTCAGATTTAGTATATCAGAAAATAAGAAAACATAATTGAAACCAGATTTTGAAACTTTCGGAAAATAAGAAACAGACTCAAGAATAGAAACTGAACGGAAAACAGTAACAAAAGTAGAAAGAAGTTCCACAATTAGAAAGCAAGTCTATGTAGTACTTATGCAGAGACAGATGACCAGTAAGTATGCAAAGCACCATAGGCATGATCAGATGGTAAAGGGGTTTTATTTGATAGTCTTGAAGGTAGTTCTGGTCATACAGACAAAAGAATGATGAAATCATGGTCTGCGGTAATGCTCTCTTGCCCAACCTTCCTTCAATCCCCAGGTGAGATTGCCAAAGGATGAGATCGCTTGGCATGCGTTATCAACCTTCCTGCTGCTCTCGAAAAGCCATAGTGAGTCCGCCCTAGGGAGCTAGAGCTTGGGGGGATTGAATTTGAAACTTAGGTCAAGGGCTAGGTTCAGAATTAGAAACTTGTAGAAAATGGAAGAGATGGACAGAATTAGTACTCAATGAAAATAGAAACCGATGGAAAATAGAAGCTTGAGAAACCAGAACCAGAAATCAGTGTAGCAAAACAATTTCTGCAAACTGAAGTTTCAAACTCGAACAGAAACTAGAGTCTCAGAAATCAATGGCATCTTTTGGTCTGAAAAAACACTGAAACAGGGCTTGAATTAGTGATGGAAAACAGAAAAGAAAACTAAAGATACATTGGCAGTAGACCAATAACGGAATATTAGATCATGAACAGAAAAATAGAATTGAGAAGGTGCAAAACTTACTAGTCACAGGGGCACTAGTAGTGCAGAAAACTGACCTTGATTATATGAGAAGAAGGGAAACGATAAGGAGAAAGGATATAATCTTGGAGTCACCAAAAAAGGCCTCAATTGTAATCACCACCAATCAACATGGTGAATCACCATAACAGGGATGGAACTGAATTGCCACAGTACCAAGTTCTGAATCACTACAGAACAACTGGCCAAAAACCATCTTTACTCATGAAATCGTTGGAGGCTGTAAGGCCCTTACATGCTTATATAATGTTTCTGTAAACTAAAGCAAATATAAAAATAGGAAGTATTTTTGGAAGCTAGGAAATAGAAACAAACACCTAATTTTGTTGTAGGCCTCAAATCCCTCATATTTGGGCTTATAGAATTGGCCCAATACAATTGAAAACCTGAAAATACAAGCCCATTACCATATAATTCATTGGGGACCTCAAATTAATTCTAACTTGAATCAATATTGAACTGTAGGTTCACTTTGACCCGGAAAACTGAACCAAACTCAAAATAACGGGCTCATCTTCTCTTCTTGCTGAAATTCTGCATCACTATCAGCCAACTCAATAGACAATCTCAGCATCCGAGAGAACGTGTAGTTCATTAAAGAAGCAAGGTGTCCATGATGATTAATGAGGTTGAGAGAGTCTACATGGCCACTATCTGGCTCATCCATCCAGCCAATTTCATAAGTTGAGTCCCTCTTCAGCATAGTTGTCACAGCTCCAAGGCAAATCAAGGCATTGGAGGGCTGCCTAAGTGCTTAGGCGAGAAGGGGCCCGCTTTAAGGCTAACAAGGCGACCAAGTGTTATTTTTTATTTACCATTTTTTCTAGCATTATTTATTAAGTTACATATTCCTTATATTATAAAAATCAACATTAAGCCAAGTCAAGTCATTAAAATTTAACATTTAGCCACATTAAATCATAAAAAATCAACATTAAGTCACATTAAGTCATAAAAATCAACATTTCGAGAACTGCTTTTGTTCTATTATAAGTTTGAGTGGTCAAATGATTTTATTTTACATGAGACTTTTTGTATTAAGTATAAAACCAACTTTCCAACAAGTCTTAGATTACTTAAATCTGAGTTACAATGACAAAGTTATGTTCTGGTTAAACTTATTTTAAAGTGCGCGAATGCTGTTAAAATCGCCTGAATGAAAATAATTTGATGGATATCAGACCAAAAGATTATTTTACTGGACTTTTGGTTTTTAGCAATTTTTAACATGATAAGATTTGTAAAATTTTCATAATTGAGAAAACCCCCAGCATTTAAAAGTTGAAGATCGCCCTTATAATCAAAATCCAGTTTTTGTTCTTGGACGGGGGGATTGACTTTTTATCATTTTGGAATTTGATTTTTAAACTATTTTTATTGGATTCAAACATGGGGTATTTTCTTATTTATGAATAATATCTTAAGTTTACTTAAATGATATTTGGCATAAAAATGTCAAAATACAAGGCGACATGCAGTGCAATGAGGTGATTGTCGCCTAGGCCCTAGGCAAACTGCTTGGCATAAGTAAGTGCCAAAACACAAGGCGACATGCAGTGCAATAAGGCGACTGTAGCCTAGTCGCACCAGGAAAACCGCTTGCAAGATTACAATATGAACCATAAGGTAAAGAGAGAAACTAATGTAGAGGTGTTATATCCAATGCACTTCACATTACTGATTTGGTTCCCAGTTGAGACAGATTCCAAACACACACACGCGCACACACACAAAAGAAGGAAGAATTCAAGAGGAATGAAAGATGCTAGCTTATGGCAATATGTCTAGAATGGGTTGATAGGTTGCTGCTGATCAAGAAGGAAGAAGTCAAGGGGAATGTTTTAAAATCACTATTGAACCCTTGTGAACCAGTCTAATACCTGCACAATATTATTGCACATCCAACAATCTGTCATGGAACAACCTTGCATTCTATTCATTTTTGTGGCACTAGAAGAAAGCAATTGAAGTGCCTACACTCGAAATTCCCTACTTGCCAAAGAGGGTCAAATGCCTAAACCAAGCCAAAACATGGAGATCCATAGGGGTTGCATAATCCATATGAAACACCTTCAGGAAATATTGGGTAACTTTTGTAGCAGAAGCACAATAAAGAAGCCTGTTCTGGCCATTCTTGTTTATCTGGGCAGATCAATGTTTGGCTGGATTTGATGGTCAGATGATGGAACTGATAAGTAGAGTTGAAATGGACAGGGTATTTGTTTGTGGTGTATTTTGGATTCATTGGATGATCCCTCACGTGGCATAACTGCATGGAATTCTTATCAAAAGGAAAGTAGATATGAAGTGTTGAAGGTTTACCGTTAGACTAACTTGTTCGGACAGGTGCCTTTTGGTTGTGAGAAGGATGAGGGAGTGGGAAGGGTTATTCAACCGATTCTTGTATTTGATGGATTCAATGTATAATCTGACTTCGGTTAAGGTGAGACGAGTTCTCGCATGCCACTATTGCTCTAGGGACTTGAAAGACTAATGGGGAATTAAAAGACTATGAAACCAAATTCGAAAGATGAACAAAAGAACTTGAATTTCAAATACAAAAATCGGTTGAATAACCCTTCCCACTCCCTCATCCTTCTCACAACCAAAGGGCATCTGTCCGAACAAGTTAGTCTTATGGTAAACCTCCAACACTTCATACCTACTTTCCATTTGATAAGAATTCCATGTAGTTATGCGACGTAAGGGATCATCCAATGAATCCAAAATACACCACCAACAGTACTACAGAAATATGCTGAACAAGGTAGTGGATTTGAATAATGGAGAGTGGAAAAAGGAAAGGTGATGGGAATTTGATTATGTCTAATGGATTATCAGTTTTAAAGAAGCACAGAGGTTGTTGTCACAGAAGGAAAATGTTGCAGAGATTAGGGAAGTTTTCATGCCTGTGAGAGAAGATCAATGGAGAATCCATGGGGTTTTTCCATCTTCAATTGGTGTAGAAAACAAGGGGTTATTCTATTTATAGTGGAGGGCCTCTAGAGAAGAAGGGGAAGATCAGAGTAGGGGAGGGGGGGGGGGGAAGAAGGGAACACACTCACAAAGCACAAAACCAAGTCTCCATTAAACTATTCAATTCAGTCTTTAACTTGTCCATCGATTACAGCTAATATATAGGGAAAATAAAGGCATAAAACTAAAATAAAAACTAGTCTAACTAGGAAACAAACCATAAAAGGAAACTTAACTCAAAAGAAGAGAAATCCTGACTCCTAACTCTTAGGTATGGTATTACTTGGAATTAAAGACTTAAAATAATAAAATACTACTTCTAACCTTTGTTGGACCAAAACCCTGTGTTGGACCGGTTCTTGTTGGCTCTTGGCTTCCATAGTCGGTCATGCTATTCCAACCAGTTAAGTGCAGCCGTATCTGCATCAATTTAACTTTCTTTCTTTACTTTTTTTATTTTTACAAATAAGATCCTTTTTACTTCTTATGCTGTAGGGGCTGGATCATAGCCCAAGCCTAAGGAGCAGAATTCGTATCTATACTCTTTCTGCATATACTTGATTAAATCAATATGACTTGGATTAATGTTGTGACTTGGACCAACTCTCATGACTCAGTTGAGTCTTAGAAATTCTCACTTTAGCATTATTAGAAATACTTATAAAGATATTATAACATCTAAAACGTGAAGCTAAGACTTTTTACGATTTTGGAGCACCTTGACCACCGAATACTAATATTTTGTGTTTAAGTTGGAAATCATATTTAATTTTTTCTGATTTGACATTTTGAGCTTATGAGACTGCCATGCAAAAGTTCTTAATCCAGCCCATTAATGTTAAAATCCTTGGGCTCTCAAAATGACTCATTAGTCCTAGTAAGTTGGCTAAAACAACTCAATGAAATGTAATGGAATTTGAATATGAACCCACAACATTTGATTAAAAGGAATTGAATGTATAATCAATATATATGAGTTTGTAAACTTTTGTTACTGTTATACTTTATGTAAATTATAAATCTTTTGTGACTCCTGAGTTCATTCCATTATGAAGTTGTGCCCTTTCTATCCAAGTTTAACTCTTTAGTTGGTGAGCTATAAGGCTAGACGAAAGTAATATGGTCATATGTGTAACAAAGCAAAATAAAGTTCACCAGAAAAAGGATAAGAAGAAAAGAGAGAAGAGAATGGCTATCTGATAAGGAGAAAAGAGTTAGTAACACTACCGGCTTGATGTAGAACTAGGTTGACAAGTGAAGCCTAATCCCTAACTGCAGGATACTTATCAGTGAACAACCAGCCATCAAAGTACCGATAGTAGAAATCAGATCAGATTACAATAACGAAGCAGATTATAACCATGGAAGGGTATATTAGTTACTGAAATAGTCTTAAAACAGATCCATAAACATGATGAAATATCACAGGAAACAGTAGATAGCATAACTGCTCCACTGATTTCAGGTTTAGATCTGAAAAGCCACTACAGGACAAAAACAAGGAGATTTCTTGTATCTCACCAATCCCAGGTCAGAATGACCTGATTTTTGGATTGAAGGAGGGTCTTGTGGGGTGGATGGGTCAACCGAAATCTCAGACCTAGCAGATGGTTGAAAGTGTCTGAGGTGTAGGGGAATCGATTAGGAAACTAACAGGAAAACAGCTTTGAAACTCTGAGAACTTGTAGATCTGTGTACCCTGAGTGGATTGAGATTGAAGTTGCAGATCTTGATCACCTTGAACAGCAAAGAAGAAGAAGATGATAATAGAGAAAGAACCCCTCAGGCTTCTCACAGTAGAGGGTCAGTTTGATCAAACACCAATTACACCAGCTTTGATTGAACACAAAGCAGTTCTCAGCAAGGAGAAGCAGCAGCAACAGGCATTATTTAATTCTTCAAATCGTTGGCCTCTATGGACCCTTGCATTATATAGTGATAATGGGGCCTGGAATTATATTCTAACAGTAGGTTCCAAAAAAAGAAAACCAAATATTCTCCTAGTACAATAGTTTCTAAAAATTAAAAAAAGGAAACTCACAATTTGACTCAACTAATGACTTGACTCCTAAGAAAAAAATGTGACTTAAATTGAACCAACATGGTTCATTAACGAACCAAACCAAGCAAGCCAAAAGAAAATAAACCAAATACTAATCCCTTATGCAACCATAATACCCCTAGTTTAGGCCCGTAAAAGTGACCCATTATACTCCAAACCACAGGGATTGAAGGCACAGCACATATGCAACCCAACCCTAGACTTATTCCTGATAAAACAAGCCTAGTTGGTAAAGAATCTGCATCACTATAGCACTACCTTTATTTATAAAGATGTAACTGTTGGTGCCCCCATTTTAGCAAATCTGGCCTACAAGAAAAAACATGTACTAAGGGAGTGATCGGTCCGACGTCGATCTATTGATTAATTATGTTAAGGGCTGACTGATTAAGTTGACCGGTAATCAAATTGACAGAAAAAATGACAACCTTGTATTAAGGAGTTGATCGGTCATAATGATCAATCAGATTGATCGAGTAGGATGACCGAATACAGTCAAACTGACCAATCAGGCTGATCTAGCAGGCTAACCATATTACACTGACCAATGAGGCTAACCGGCACACGAAGTAAACCAAGGGTAGAGTTCTTATAAACAAAAGTCAGTTTAAGGAAAATTACAAGTGTACAATTCCAAGTGGCTGGGCTTAATATAAAAGGGACTTTAATAGAAGAGAAAAGACATCTCCAACAGATCAAGTAATACAATTGTCTTTCAGACATTTATCTATCTTTTTGTTTAGATTAGTCTTGATTATGTCATCTTTCTTTTTCAATAGATTAGCAAAGACCATGACGAACAGAGCTTCGTCATGATTGTATCAAAGACCATGACGGCCTGTGTTTCCTCATGGCTTCTCAGTTTTCATTCATGGCCATAACGGCCCGTGTTTCGTCATGTTTCTCAGTTTTCCATTCATGGCAGCCACTAGTTTTGCCATGATTGATTGTAATGGATAGTGTTTTTGGAGTAATTTGTGGACCATGTTCATCTTCTTCTTCTTCTTCTTCTTTTAGAATGATTTGTTTTTTTATTTTAAAGTCATTGGATCTTTTCGAAGCATTGGAAATATCTCACTTCCCTGGTTAGAAGTCAATTTTACATTTCATTGGATCCTTGCGATTTTGGCACGCCCGTGCACTTTCCCATTCTGTCGTGAATTTGTGCCAATTTGTGACCAATAATTTTTCCTAGTGGGCATTTCTTTTTCCTCGAACCATCACGAGTTAGCTTTTTGGTGTCCCTCCGAGCGTGCCAAAGTTCATAGAGATTGTGAGCACGCTTCCTATTGATCATTGGTCTATCTTGCACTTGACATGTTCCCCCTTCGCTTTCTTGATTGTATGAGCTCATAAATCTGGTAAGATCAACAATCCACAATCTGATTCGTAATTGGTGCAATCCCTGGGTGACTCATGTAGCAGCACTTCGATGGATCGACCCAAACCTGCTTCAGAGCCCGGACCAAGAACTAGATCTAGATCCAATTTGTGATCAAAATTACTGATTTGGGTTCAAGGCTGTTAGAATCTTCTAGATTTTTTTTTTTTTGGAATATTAATAATCTTTTATTTCTGGGTAGTCTCCAGATAGGTAAGAAGTTTTCAATTTGAGTCCTGCTCTGTTTCTAATTCTATTAGTCTATGTTTTAGGAGATTTTGTTTTTATTTTGGTCTCAGACTTTAATTAGGAAGCTTTAATTTTAGTTTATTATAAATTAGGCATGTAACCCAAGTTCTGAGGACAATGATTGAAGAATGAATTGAATGACTTGTGGCCAAAGCCTGCGTGTCTGTCCTCTCCCCCCCCCCCCCCCCTTTTTCTTCTGGCTGACCGCTCTCTTTCTTCTCCTTTCCTGGTTCTCTCCCAATCTCTGTTCTGGACAACAATTGCAGTTTCTCTCCTCTTTCCCTAGTAATCTGTTATCTTTTCTTTCCAAGTTTCCCGTGGTTGTTCCTGACCAAAGGGCGACTGAAACCCAAGAGCCTTGGGACCTATTGTCAATCTTGCCGCACTGCTAGGTCTGCAACTGCACTGGTTCAACCAGGACCCTGTAACTTAACCTGTCCTTAATTCTTGAAGTCAGTTGCTGGATATTTCTCCTTCTCTTCCCTATGTTACCCTCTCTAATTCTTCTTTCTTCTTCCGTGCAATTCCTCTTCCCCTTCTTCTCTTCCTCTTCCGAGTCCCCCCCCTCTTTGTGCAATTCTCTCTCTCTCTATTTTCCTCTGAAATCTCTCCTCTCCCCGTGCCCAATCAATCAGTGGCTTCTTCCTTACTATTCTTGCTGGAGTGTGTACGATAATTCCTACTGCCGTGGTTTGAAGTGGACTTTGGTGACCCATAGAAATTGATTGATCTCACTCATTTCGTCTTCTTTCTTCACAAACTTTTGGGTGTTAGTTCATCATTGAGGGGTGACTCTAACCCTTGAATTTCTGGGCCGAAAGTGATCCCTTCTGTGGGAGATGCAGCTACAACCCTAACCAGATCTGCACCTACCGCCTTTGTGATTCCAGGAGTTGAATCTGAACATAATACTTGATCTTTTGGGTTTATTTTGTTGGATTTGATAGAGCTGGAGTATCCGATCCTACACTTGCAATTTCAGCCCAATTCTAGGCCAAACTATGAGACCTTTCACCTGGAATAGAGCAACTCTTGCTGGTTTTGGGAATTTCCAACATTGAAGAAGACCCTTTCAATCGTGAGTGGTGTTTTAACATTATTTGCTATTTTTTCCGATAATACCCCTACCTTAGCCCTTTAATGCCTTATGTCCATGGTTTTAAGTATCTCCGATACCGATACGATACCCTCCGATACGTATCTTAAATTTAGTCGACCGATACGATACATGAAATTTTTAAAATCCTTTCGTATCGATATATATCCTACAATACATACCGATATGCATCAATACACCACCAATACACATCGATACGATACGATATGCCTCGATACGACTATGAAAATTATAAAATTGAGGTAAAATATACGTTTTGGTATGTATTGGTACGTATCGGTGAGTATCAATATGTATCGATCGGTACGTATTGGTATATATTGGCACGTATCGGTGAGTATCGATATATATCGGTACGTATCGGTGAGTATCAATACGTATCGGTGAGTATCGGTATGTACCGATACAGTGCGCAATGGTCATATAATGGCCAAGATGGGTAATTTTAGGGGTGTCAACGGTCCGGGTCGGTGCGGTTTCGGTCCGGTTCCACCGGTTTCGGTGTGAGTTTGGAAGTGACCGAAACCGACCCAATAAGGATTTATCGGTTTCGGTCCGGTGTCGGTTTCGGTGCGGTTTGGTTTCGGGTTGGTACCGGTTTGGATTTATTAGGTTCATTTCGGTTTGGATCGGTTTTTTAAACCGGTATGGAGCCATTAGGAAACAACCAAATGATGAATTGTTGAACTTCGATTTCTTAAATCGATTTGTAACCGGGTTGGTTTTGATTTTTGGTCTAGTTTGAATTCGATTTTCCATACAAATGTATACAAAACTATTCAAATTTTAATTTTTTTAATGAATTTTGGAGTGTTTCGGTTTCTTACCGGTTTGGTTTCGGTTTCGGTCCGGGTTTTGAGCCGGTTTCGGTTTGGTTTCGGGTTCATCCGGTTTTCGGTGCGGTTCGGTTTGGTTTTGGGGTTACAATACTTGAAACCGAACCGAACCAATAAGGCTTCGGTTCGGTTCGGTCCGGGTTGTTATCGGTTCGGTCCGGCCGGTTTTACCGGTTCGGTTTAGGAATTGACACCCCTAGGTAATTTTTCAGAAAAACACGATTTTTTGAAGGGTTTTTGTTCCAAAGTTGCTGTCAGCCATATTTCTCTCTAACCAAAGTGGAAATCAATGTTGGGAACAAGGATTTTACATTTATGGGACAACTACAAACCTTGAATTCTTAGTACGATACCCTCAATTTAGTGTTTATGCATAATACATGTTATCAATAGCTTTTTTTAACAAACTCTTTATGCAAAAGTGTTTAAAAAAATGTTTCCTATCCATTTATGTGTGTATCTTTAGCGTATCTTAGTGTATCTCCGATACGATACGATACTCTCCGATACGTATCTTAATTTGGCCGACCGATACGACGACCGATACCGATACTTTAATCCTTGCTTATGTCCTTATTTCAATTCCCAAAAGACCCTTTAACCCATCTTTGTTACTTTGCTACTTCTAATTGGAAGTTTCTTAGAATTACGATTCTGCCACTCCTTAGTAGAAATTTCTGGTTATTTACAAAAGTGCCATTCCACCCTAATGAACTTCAATATGTTTACAGGATTGCCACTCGATTGTAAACATCAATATATTTACTGTTTTGCCTAATCTTAGACTTGAGTTGCTTAAGTTATGAAGTGGGCCTACAGCCGTCTGAGTTTGGTTTTCGGGGCCCACTGGCCCCGCATTAGTGACACCTCTGCTTTGTCACATTACGTGGGGGCGGCCATCAGAACTTTTATAAAGATAGCTTCTCCACCTTCATCCTTATTTATTTACCCTTCTCTAAATAAGGCCTATTGCTTCCCAAATGGGGAAACACTCACTAGCATATGTAAATAGGGAAATACAAAGTAAATCCCATCAACATTTCTCAAAGCTTACCAGGACACCATTTTACTTCCTTATTTGACGTGCTGCAAACCTCTCCACCTTCTCATCCTTGCGAGTCAGTTCCACCATTTTTATTCTTATTAATGACCATTTGATAAAGAGAGATCATTACACAAATGGGTTGCGTTCTGCTGGGGTTGCTTTACAAAAAAATCTTGGCATGAGGTCCTAGTGTTGCTGCCTGACATTTCATTGCATAGTGTCTGCCACAGCCACGCCAATATTTGCATATATGGTTCTGCACCATTCACATTCTTGGCAACCATCACCTCCACTGTAAACAATAAAAGGAAACATATGTAAAGATTTGGCCATCTCTTTACTAATCCCATGACACACTCTAGATTCAGCATGCCAATGGAGAAGTTCCCACAACTCCTCACTTCCCGGGCCTTGTGATAGATGATCTAGAGGAGTCATGCCATCGTTGTCTTGTACACTACAATCAACATTAGACTCAAGCAGTGTCTTCATGGTTAGGCAATCCTCAGCACAGAGTGAGTACCATCCTACAAGGTGCAAAGGCGTCATTCCATTATTAGCTTTAGCCTCCACAAAACACCATGGTTAAGAAACAATTTTGCTGCTTCACTACATCCATTCTTTGCGGCCATGTAGAATGGGGTTTTCCCATACATATTCTTGGCCTCCAACTCGACCTTTTCTGGCCTTCTCCAATTGAGCAAGAACTTAACTATCTCACCATTAGTGTAACCAGCAGAAAATTGAAGTGGAGTTTGTGTCATGACAGCATTTTGATCCTTGAGAAGAGATGGGTTCTCCTGAAGCTTCTTCTAAAAGCTGACAAGATCTCTTGACTGTGCACAACCATGAATAGTTGTGGGATTCGCAAATATTGCACATTGATCACTAAGCTCGGGCATCTTTCTCTCTAAACTAGTGCGCAAATGAAAAAATTTGGAGAGAGGGAGAGTAATAGTAGGGAATAGAAGATAGAGAGAGATATTGGGTTAAAGAGAGAAAGTGACGTTTCTCTTTTAGATTTTTTTTTTTTTTATTTAATATGCTAATCATCATCTGCACGTGGAGATGGTTCTTGAACCGATCTTTGGTTATAGAAAATCCGTCATTGACTTGGAAAGATGAGCCATGTTGAAATTAGAAAGAGAGAAAAGAAGGAGAGAAGAAAGAGAAATAGAGAAAAAGTGACGTAGACTCTTGAATAGTTGTCTTCGATCGTGAAAAAACCATCTTTGAACTTGACAACTACAACGGTTAGAACTGATTCCAAACCTTTGCTCTCCCCCCCCCCCCCCCCTTTTCTGGTTCTTTTGGTAAAGCCAATGCCAAGTCAAACATGTTTAGTTCCCAATCTATTGGAAACTCTTCTCATGTTTATCATATGGTTACACTTGGCACTATTATCAAGGCCATATCCAATGGAAGTGGAATGGAAAACATTCAAACTTATCTCTTCATTCTCAAATCTTATGCCTTTCACTTATCATCTCTATTTGAGATCCCAACCACTGTGGAGATGTTTGGAGCACATACCGGTCCTGTCTCGGCTTTGCAACGGGTTGAACTTATGAAGCTTCCCCTCTAGTCGCTCCCCGTGGGATACTCCATCAAAACAGACTACCTCCATTTAGCCTGGGTGGTGTTTCAACCGATGGGTCAATGGGTCATTACACCTTGGCTTTCTCTGGAAAATGCCTTCAATCCGAAGATCAACTTGCCTGAAGGTGTACGGATGTGGGAGTTGGGGTAACTAGTGATTACCTTGGTTAATTAAGCGCTTGCATTGCCTGATTCGAGGGCTGGATTATCTTGAAAAGTTTTCCACAACACCTTCATCGACAGTCACCTCTAATTGAGCATCTACATTGCCCCTAATGGGCATTTCTTCTTCCTCAAACTATCATGCCCAAAATTGTTGGTCACAATAAATTGCCAACAAATACACGGCAGAATGGGAAAGTGCACGAGTGTATTAGAATCGCAAGGATTCAATGAATTTTATGTAATAAAAATTAACTTGTAACTAGGGAAAATGAGATATTTCCAGTGCCTAGAAAAGATCCAAGGACTTTAAAAAGAAAAGCAAATCATACTAGAAGAAGACGAACATGATCAATTAATTACTCAAAAAAAAAAAAAATATCCATTATAATCAATCATGGCAAAGCAAGTGGTTGCCATGAATGAAAAATTGAGAACCATGACGAAACACGGGCGTTCGTGGTCCTTAATACATTTGTGACTAAGCTCTGCCTGTCGTGGTCTTTGCTAATCTTTTGAAAGAAGATGACATAATTAAGAGTAATCTAATATATATATATATATATAAATAAATAAATAATTGTCTGAAAAATAGTTTTGTTGTTTGATCTGTTGGAGATGTCTTTTCTCTTCTGTTGAAGTCCTTTTTATATTAAGCCCACTTGATTAGTTAGAACTGCTCAAGCCACTTGAAATTGTTTACTTGTCATTCCCCTTAAGCTAACTTTTGCTTATAAGAACTCCACCCTTAATTTACTTCATGCGTCAGTTAGTCTGATTGGTAGGTAATACGGTTAGCCTACTTGATCAGCCTGATTGGTGGGTCATCCTGATCGATCATCAACCTTGATCGGTCATCGATCAACTCCTTGATACAGGGTCGTCATTTTTCAGTCAACTTGATTAGCAATCAACTTAATCAGTCAGCACCTTAACACAATCAGTCAACTCCTTAGCCGCATGCCAAAAAACAAGAACAGTAAAAGCCCAGATTATAGCAGTAGTAGAAGTCTATAAGATGAGTAAATCATTGATGTGGGCCAAAAACCTGAATTCTTCAACTAGAAGAACTCTAGGCCAGGTAAGAAATCTTCAATAAGAAGAAATCCAAGAAGGCAAATAAAAAATCTTCAATAAAAAGAAACCCACAATAGCAAGTCTTCAATGTGAAGACTGGAAAAATCTTCAATAAAAAGACAGACAAATAATCTTCAATAACAAGACAATCTTTTAACTCCCAACATCTCCATTCTCTCCCTCACGTGTAGCAATACACGTAGACAAATAATGCACGAGAGAAGAACAAAGAGGTCCTGTTTAGTAGCAACATGACATCGTAGGCTTGTAGAAACAACTACGGTAAGTAAATAAACCATATCACCTTGAAGAAGCAGAAGCAATAATTAAGATCCCAAATAGGTTAGATATCAATAATCTGGGTAGAGAAAATAAACACCAATAATATCAATAGCACAGTAGTCACAGGGACCCTTAATGAAGGATATCAAATCACAGACTTAGATCTGATATCAATAACAATTGCTAAATGATAAGTATATCAGAGGATGAAGGTACCTGAACGCCTAAAGGTACTTGGAGCATAAGTAAGACCAAAGGGCATGACCTTCCATTTGTAAAATCCATCCTTAGTCTTGAATGCTATCTTCCATTCATCTCCATGGTAGTTTCGTGTTTGATGGTGCCCACCCTTCAAGTCAATCTTGATCAAAATCATAGAACCATTCAGCATGTCTAACATATCATCAAGGCTAGGAATCAGAAACCTACACTTGACGCCAATTTTGTTGATGGCTCTACTATCGATGCACATGCACCAGGAACCGTCTTTCTTTGGAGTGAGTAGTGCTGGTACAACACACAGACTCATGCTCTCTACTATAAATCTCTTCCTCAATAGGTCTTCCACTTGTCTCTTAAGCTTGGCTTGCTTTGTAGGACAGACTATAAGTGGGAAGATCCAAAGAAATTGATCCCGCTACTAGAACAATTGTATGCTGTGTATGTCTCATTAGTGGAAGCTCATTGGGCAAGTCATTAGACACCAAATCTACCAAATCAGTAATTAACTTCCTTAAAGGTTTGGGAAAGTTAGCCGACCCCATTGAGTTGGGTTAAGGCTGAGTTTTTTGTATAGGTTTTGGAATGTTAGTTTCAAGTACATGTCAAATTTCTTTAACTAGTGCTAGGATAAGACCCGTCTCTGTGCTGGTTTCTAACAATTCCTGTTGTGGTAGAGCTAGGAGCTTCTTCTCAGCACGCTGCCTCTTGCTTGTATTCAGTACTTGCCTGGACTTTCTCTATGGACTATCTTTAGCTGGTTGTTTCTTAGCTACAAACTGTAAATCTGTCGTCAATTGGATTGGGCAGCTCTAAGTTTCTTCTTCATCATCGGTATGTTGAGTGGATTAAGCACTAAGGGCTTTCCCTTAAAGAAAATTGATTCTTGGTGCCTTCCACCAACACATTATTGCCTTACATCCATGGCCATCCAAGAAAAACATCCGTCAACACCATGGGTATGATATCATACCGTACATCCTCCTCATTATCACCCAAATTCAGCTGTATAGAATCATCGTTGGTTTGCTTCCAGGGTATTGTTGTTGAGAAGTGAGACCTTGTATGGTTGTGGATGTGCCTCTTGCTTCTTTTTTCCTTAAATAATGAAAGCTTGTGAAACAATCTTTATGCAACACCCGCTATCCACTATGACTTGTGCTGTCAACCACCCACTAGGCATCAGGGTGTAAAATATGCAATGGCGATGCCAATCTTCACCCTTAGCTTCTGCGACCAGAATTCAATTCACAACATTAACCTCGTGGATATCTTCATTAGTTTCATCATCTAGGGTACTTTCATACTCATCATCGATGGCTCCATTAATGGTCCAGTCATCATCTTCTTGGGGGTCACAAACTTGCGTCTCAGGATTGGATTCAATGGCGATAATGACTGAATTGTACTTGCGGCATTGCGGACAGAATTTGGCAAAGGGTCCAAACCTGTTACAATGATAGCACTTAGCTGCACCTCCTTAGTCATAGGAGCCTTACCCTTACTGTGAGGAAGGAGGTCTCTTCTTCATATTTGCTATTAAAAGCATACCTTATGTTTTTTACAAACACACCCCCCCAAAAAAAAAAAAATGTTTCAAAGGGGTCTCCTTTCCCCCTAATTTTATTCACTGATTTGTACCGATCTCTATTTTGAAGGGTCCTAAACTGTTCTGAATATTTACGAAATTGCCACTGATCATTCAATTTCAGTTATTTGTCACCTGTGGGTCCATAGCGATCCAAAATTAAGGGTGTCAAAACCTGGGATTGCATTAACCTCCTTTGTATTGAACTTTACACCTACATTTTCAGTCGTCAGACCATTCCTCATGGTTGACTTTCCAATCCCTTTTTGTTGGGTTGGGTTTCCCTCCTTGTGGAGGATGGCCCAAAGAAGCTCACCTTCTTTAGGTGAAGTCCATTTCTGTTTGAGGCCCATAAGGAGGGCATTTTTGTCACAACGTTATTGATGAGGGTTTCCTCATTTGACATTGTTTTTATAATAAGGCTGAAGCTGAAAAAGGGAAGGTGTGAGAGCGGCTATCGGAAGAAGAAGAAAACGAAGCAAAAAATCCTAGGTTTGAAAACACTGCACAGTTATCTTCAAGAGCTTGGTTGGATGGTCATCCATGATCCAATTGAGCTGATTTTTAGATAGCAGCATCGCAACACACTGGTCTTCACTCTGTACGGTGTGATTGTTGTTTGGAGTTCTTTAACTCAATGTTCCAACAACGTTTTTATTACTCCTGTTTTGGTGAGATCTCTTCAATCTCTTCCTTCTTTCTTTTGGGAATTCATCTTGTTGATGATTTATGCTAAAGATATGCTATTCTTGATGTTTGGAATGATTGTATGTCTCTAATTTCAGTTAGAGAAGACTCTTGTGTATTCCCATTATTTGGAAATAGTGGATTTTCGTGGTTTTTACTCCTCTTATTGGGGAGGTTTCTATGTTGAATTGATGATGTTGTTCTGTGTGTGTGTCTCTGATGGATTTGTTCACCGATATATGCATTTAGTTGCTTTCTTAGGAGCTTGATTATTACACGCATTGTGTTTGATAAATTGTTCCATCAAACTCTACTTGATTGCTTCCTCTTAGGTTCACCCAAGAGGGGAAGAGTTTGTTCCATGTTTTTGTTAACGGAGTACATCTCTCGGTTAGTGCATTTCTCCCCATTAAAGTAGTATCAAAGCAAGGTTGTTTGCTAAAGAGAGAAGGAAGAGATTGAACAGATTTCACCAAAACAGGGGCAATGGAAACGTTGCTAGAACATTGAGTTTGATAACTCCAAACAACAATCACACTGTACAGAATGAAGACCAGTGTATTACGATGTTGCTGTCAGAAAATCAGCTCAATCGGACGACGAATGACCATCCGATCGAGCTCTTGAAGATGATTGTGCAGTGTTTTCAAACTCAGAATTTTTTGCTTCCTTTTATTTTCTTCTTCCGATAGCTGCTGACACCTTCCCTTTTTCAACTTCAGCCTTATTATAAGAACAAGACCAAATGAGGAAACCCTCATCAATACTCTTGTGACAAAAATGCCCTCCTTATGGGCCTCAAACAGAAATGGGCTTCACCTAAAGAAGGTGAGCTTCCTTGGGCCATCCTCCAGAAGGAGGGAACCCTAACCCAACAAAAGATATTGGAAAGTCAACCATGGGGAATGGTTTGGCGACTGAAAATGCAGGTGTAAAGTTCAATACAAGATAGGCTAATGCAATCCCAAGTTTCTGACTAACTGGAATTATGTTTTGCATATTAATATAGGACTTTTATACAAATGGTTTGTCTTGTCTTGATCATGCTTGGTGACATTTATTTTAGAATTCTTTGTTCGTTTTTTACCTTTTTCTTTTTATCTTCATTCTATGGCTTCTTTGCTAGTTTCATAGTATAAGGAATGAAAGACCTACATCACCATTCCACTGGCTTTGGGCATTATTATATCTACCAGTAAGACCTTTTTTGTATTTCCCATCCCAACACCCCCCCCCAAAAAAAAAAAATCTTTGTTTTGTTAATTTCTCTTATGTCTTTAATAGGTAAGCTAGTCATCTGGAAGACTTGAATCTTATGTGTGCTAAATCCATTGGTCTAACTAAGGGGTCAAATCTCTAACCAGTTAGTTTATTCCTTCGGTTGACCAGCTTTACATCAGGGATGCATCAAAGAATTGGAAGCAAGCTGGATTGGATGGAAGTATTAGGTTAAGCATGAAGGAACCCGCGGCCAATGTAGTCCTGTTGGATTATATTTCATCTGAAAAGTGGCGAGACATTGTTGATTTTGATGACCACCTTGATGACATTAGCAAGTAAGATCTACATACTGCTTGCCTTTGCATTCTCTTTCCCCTAGTTGCCAAAAATAAATTTGCATTGTGCTTTTACCACTTGTTTTGGTCTTGAAGAAATTGATTCTGTAATTTAAACTTGCTTTTTACTCCTGTCATTGCCTTGATCCTGAAGTAGTTTTCTCTCTCTCTCACTCTCTCTCTGTGCAGTGACTGGTTGAACCCAGATCTCGTGAAGTAGATATTCCAGCTCCACCCCTGGTCGACAACAGGCTAAAGCATCATTCATGATCCTCTTGTGCTGGGATTGGAAAAGAATTATCTTTGTTGGATTTTATCCCCAGAGTTAGAAACGTCTTTTGCTCGGGTGGGTGAGTAGCCAAGGGATATTCTTGGCAAGACCGAATATTTCGAGTTTTCAAAATTATATCCAGACAGATTTTTTGTTGAATTAAACAGTCGGCCATCGTAATACATCATTATTTTGAGATTTTTTTTTTTTGGGTATACTTGTTCTGTTTATTTTAGGCCCCGTTTGTTTGGAGGGGTTCTTGGGACGGGATAATTGTCAGATTGGGGCCAACATGTGAATGGGTGAAGAACAGGAAAGTAAAGTGAATTCTCCCGTTTAGTTGACCATGGGAGAAAAAAATGAAGCGAGAGTGCGGCGAGGAAAAAGGCAAATTGCAAGGCTTGCGGCTGATGAGCTGCAAAAAGAGGGTCTTCCCCAATTGATGGGGTCCGATTGCATGAACGATTGAGCATCTTCTTTTTTGTTCTCCCCCCTACGATGCGGAATGATAGTGGTCAATTAGGGTTAGGAAACCCTTTGCGTCATTACGTCCATCTCTTTTTCTTCCTTTGTTCTCCTCTCCAACCTTCTTGGGTGGACGAACACCTCCTAACCCTAATTGCAACCAATGATTTAATTACCAAACACTTACTTTGATTGAGTCTCTTTCTCCGTTCAATGAACCTAGGTAACTTGTTGAATTCCCAGCTCCTCTTAATTTCTTCCCTTCTCAATTTTTGAAACCCATTTCTCTCACTTTTCTTGCTCTCTCTCTCATATTATTATTATTATTATTATTATTATTATTATTATTATTATTATTATTACTATTACTTTTACTTTTATTATTATTATTATTTTTTTTTTTTACTTTTATTTTATATTTTTAAGATGAGTTCAGGAATGCTAATCTTCCATTGCAGCAAAGGCAGACATTGAACAAAGGGATTGTAGTTGTGACGGGTCCATGGGATTGCAAGGGCGGCCACTGCGACAAAGGTCATTAGCAGCCAATGCTACGTTGTAGGATAATAAATAAGGATGTAAATAGATAGGCAAAAATTCTATCTATTTAGGTTATGTTTGGTTGCAAAGGATATTTTTAAGGGAGGGGAAGTAAAATTTTCTTACTTAAAAAACAAACTTTTATAATCATTACTTCATGTGATTCCATGTGATTGTATAAATTACTTTATTTTTTTTTTATCATATTTAATAATGACACATTTTATATGTAATTTTTATTCTACACATATTATAGTAAAGGGTTTTGGATGCAAAGTAAAGTGAAATTTAACAATGAAATAGGAAATAATTTGAAATTAATGATATAGTCACATAAGGCAATGATTACAAATATTTCTTTCCTAAGTATGAAAATTCCACTTCTTTTTCATTTAATTCCCCTAAAAATCAAATAGAGCCTTAAGCTATGTTTAGTAACCAAGGGAAGGAAAAAATAATAATTTGAATTTAAGGAGAGAAATTGACACATAATAAAACATTATACAATCATTCTTTTTTGTCCTATTATTTCTTTTGTAATATTTTTCTTTTCTTTTCTTTTATTTTCTTTTCTTGGTAACCAAACATAGCTTAAGGAAATCAATATTCGAAAAGTTGGTTTTCAGAAACCATTAGAATCCATTGAAAACTAATCAGATACGAATGCAGATAGTGTTATATCCGATTCGAATTCCTTCCTTTTACATCCCCAACAACATGGTACAAACAAGATCCAAGTAATCTTGGGCCAATGCATTGAGCACTTTTCATGGTCTTGGGCTCAATTGGAATTGAAGACCATTTATACAAATTAACATGACCCAAAATTGGCCCCCTTTTTAAACGCCAAACCTGTCTTAGTCTAAATTCTAAACCAATTCCTCTCTCTACACTCTGGACCGAACTTGAATACGTCATACGATGTAGTGCGTACCACCTGGTTCCATCCTGCACTGCCACGTGGAAACACTCCTATAGTGGGAGGGTTCTCACCTATAAATACTTATCTATCTACAAAACTCCTTTTTAAAGACGTAACGAAATCTCTTCAACCCCTCCCCTTCTAAAGACAATTTTGCCCTTCACGTACCTACTAAACAAAGGCATAAGTATAACGGTGTTTTGGTCTTTTCACACCGTTCAAATAAAAGTTCCTTCTGATTCTCCCGCAAGCTTCACCTGAAAATTTCAAATCCCCCCCCCCCCCCCCTCCTTCTCTCGCAAGCTTCACTCAAACAAATTCAAATCCCCCGCCCAATTCTCCCTATAAAATCTCACCACAATCCTCTCCATCTCTACAACTCAGATCCAAACCCCAAAAAACCCTAATCTCCATTGCCTTCTCTGCGATCAAAAATGCCTTCAATCCCCGAAGAACCTCTTCTGGCCCCAAACGCAGATCGATTCTGTATGTTCCCAATCCAGTACCCTCAAATCTGGGAAATGTACAAGAAAGCCGAAGCCTCTTTCTGGACCGCAGAAGAAGTCGATCTCTCGCAAGATCTCCGTAACTGGAACGACACCTTAACCCACGACGAGAAACACTTCATCACTCACGTTCTCGCCTTCTTCGCTGCCTCAGACGGAATCGTCTTGGAAAATCTCGCCGGTCGGTTCATGAAGGAAGTCCAAGTCGCTGAAGCTCGTGCTTTCTACGGCTTCCAGATCGCAATCGAGAACATCCACTCTGAAATGTACAGTCTCTTACTTGAAACCTACATCAAAGATTCTTCAGAAAAAGATCACTTATTTCGCGCAATCGAAACCATTCCTTGCGTGAAGAAGAAGGCCGAGTGGGCTCTCCGTTGGATCGACGGCTCCGAATCCTTCGCCGAACGTATTATAGCCTTTGCTTGTGTTGAAGGTATCTTCTTCTCAGGTAGTTTCTGTGCGATCTTTTGGCTCAAGAAGCGAGGATTGATGCCGGGCTTGACCTTCTCCAACGAGTTGATTTCCAGAGACGAAGGGTTACACTGTGACTTCGCGTGTTTACTCTATGGATTGTTAAAGAATAGACCGAGTGAGGAACTAGTCAAGGGAATCGTCGCTGACGCGGTGGAGATCGAGAGAGAGTTTGTTTGTGACGCGCTTCCTTGCGCGTTGGTGGGTATGAATGGGGATCTGATGAGTCAGTATATTGAGTTCGTTGCTGATCGGCTGCTTGGCGCTCTAGGGTATGGGAAGCTATACAATGCTCAGAATCCGTTTGATTGGATGGAGTTGATCTCACTGCAGGGGAAAACTAACTTTTTTGAGAAGAGGGTTGGTGATTATCAGAAAGCTTCTGTTATGTCTAGTTTGAATGGGAATGGTGGTGGGTCCCATGTGTTTAAGATGGATGAGGATTTCTGATCTACGCTCCTAATTATATATGTCATTTGCATTTTTATTTTTATTTTTTTATATTGGTTAATTTTGTTTATTTTCTGTTTAGTATCTTAATTTGTATGGAAATAAGGTTGGTTTAAATAAATAATAAATGCAATCTGGTAATCTGATCCTATGGTGTAGATTTAAATGTACTCCAGCGCCCTGATGATCAAATGATTTTACGGCTATAATTGTTTTCAGCCGTAGAAAGGGTTTTTTTTTTTATTTCTTTATTTTGGTAGTAAAGGATTTTCTTCACTTTCACCGATGGTTGTTAATGATCTTAGATGTGTGGGTGATTGCACCCCAAAAAAGAAAAATGTGGGTGACTATTTTACTCAGATAGAAAGATAATTGCACAAAAAAAATCTCTGATAGTCACTATGTGACTTTTATCAAGATTTAGTCCTCCTTCACTCATGGGTGAATTAAGAATTACTTCTCCCATATTCTTTTGTTTTTATTTATTTATTTTTTGTTTCGGTGATTTTTTTGTTATCCTCAAGTTGAGGGCATTTTGGATTTTGTACTAGAGGGAGTAATTATGACTAATGACCATTGATTCTTATAAAATCTATTCATTTTTGAATGAAAAAACCTTTTGGAGAAAGAGTGACAACCTTCATTGGCATCCCTTTAACACCCCTAATGTCAGAGAAGAACTTAATCTAAGGTGAGGGATGGAATCGATGATAGAAGAGAATTTCAATTTGAGTTTTAGGGTTTTAACCCTTAATCGGGTGGGTCAAAAGTTCGATCTACTAATGGTGGGTTGAAGGGATAAAAATGAAATTTGAGTTTCTTAATCATCAATTTGAAAAAGAACATGTGTCCAACTTACAACACCTCACTACTCGATCTCCTTGACTTTTATCTGAACCCTTTTTCTATTTTTTTCATGCAAAATAAATTATCTATAAAACAAAGGAACGAAATACTAGGAGGAACAACCTCCCAAGATACAAAGCACTGATTAATTGCCTTTAAAATGGCGAGACAATCAACAACAAAATTTCCTTCACTAAGAATATGCAAAAATTTCACTTTCATGAAGAATGGATATAGGACCGATAGTCGATGTTGATGTGATGAATTCACCACGGGATGTTCAAAGAGCGATGATTGAGGATGTTGAGCATCAGATTGTCACTTCAATCTAGATTTTCCGAAGACTTCTCATTGCAACTTGGAGCCCATTGTAGATTATTAGGGCTTCTGCAACTCCCGCATGCATAACCAATACTGTGGGAGTAGCAATGGAGA
Organism: Macadamia integrifolia; assembly: GCF_013358625.1. Taxonomy (NCBI): domain Eukaryota; kingdom Viridiplantae; phylum Streptophyta; class Magnoliopsida; order Proteales; family Proteaceae; genus Macadamia; species Macadamia integrifolia. The sequence goes on from NC_056557.1 coordinate 19,692,354, forward strand.
AAGGAACCGTCTGTTGGATTTATGGGCTAAATTAATTATTCGGGTTGATTAAATGGGTGAGAGTCAAATTGCATTAACCGATTCAGTCCACTCTCAAGTTTAGAGATATACTGGCTCAACCAATTGTGGTTTATAGTTTTGGGTGTAGGACAGTATTATAAATACTAGATTTTGAGTCTCTATAGCCATTATTCACTCTTCCCCACTTTAGCACTAAAGTGAGATAACCAAGGAGGTTTAAGGGGCTGTAGAAGATCCATAGTCAAGTCAAAAGAGCGAAAGTGGAAGTAACCAATATCAATCTTCTTCAACATACTTGGTGAGAGGTACAATTAGATCCTCTATAATTTTATTAGATTCGTGTTCTTGTTTCTCTGTGTGGTTTCTTCAATTGAGGTTTGGATTTATACCCATAGTAGATCTTACAAATGGTATCAGAGCAGACCACATGGGACAAGAATCGATTGAATTTTTCTTGTACATGAGGATTTTGATTATTACTTAAAACCTGTTTTGATAAAAAAAAAAATCATGAAAATCGTAATTTTACCATCACTTAAAGATCCTGTATGGAAAAACGTTCTTCACAAAAGTTGTAGATCACGAGAAGACGGTCACTGCGGTATGCCACAAGTCATCTGAAACCTTTGGACGCACCGGCATGCATCGCCCAAAAAAGGCCACCGGAGGAGAGAGAAAAAAAAGCTGCAGAACAGTTGCAAGTCGGCGATGGCTGACTTCTTTTGACAAAAAAAAAAAAAAACCTTAAAGGCTTGTTTGGTTTTTGTTCCTTTTGGGTTTTTATTTAAACTACTTTAAATTTCATTTAAAGGTTCGTTTTAAGGCCAAATTGAAATCTGTTTTTTACGTTGGATTCTTTGTTTCGGGCCACATTTAATGATCTAATTTTTAATATGATATGTTTATTTGAAATTTTATGTTGTATTTAGTTTCAATCATTGAAACAAGAGGGCATAAATCAATGCTTTGAAAAATATATATGTTATTGGTTACCATGAAATTGAGAAAAATTTTTAAATTAAGATATGTTAATATGGAAAAGGGCGTAAACTTCCGCTCATTCTTAGTTGCAAAATAATTTTTTAGGAAACCATGAAATGATGAGGTAGAATCCACCAAAGTGGTACATCTTATTATTCCATGATTTTCCACAGAGTAGCAATGTAGGTGATATTTGCCCAAAGGTGATGTCACCAAAGTTAAGAAAATGACAGTAACCTAGAGGTTCCTAAGCCCAAAGGTGAGAGGATTTTAAAAGTTATTGTTCTTTTCACAGTAAATATGAATTTATAAGAGAATCAGTGCATTCTTAGCCCAAATGATAGGAATGTAGTTGCGGTTGTGACTCTTGTATGGTTATTGTTGTCCTAGTGACATATTTATATGTATGTTTTGAATATAAAGATATACATCTCCAATGCGAAAGATATGATAGAACTGAGTGAAACCCACCAAAGTGGTACATTCAGTTCGATTGTATCTTCTCCAACAATAAAGATGATATTTTTCCAAAGGTTATGTCATCAAGGTTTGAGGATAATTATCCACATTTCAAAAAGGGACATTGAATTTTGAGTTCTTTTGCCCAAATGTGATTGAATTCCGAAATTAGTGTTGTTTTCACAGTTAAAAGAAGAATATAAGAGCATCAGCTAATTCCTGTCCCAAAAGATAGGGATACATTTTTAGTTGTAACTCTTATTTAAAATATATTGATGGTATTACATGCTTTTATATTATGATTAATATTTTGATATTTGGCATGTATTGTGTTATTGTTACTGTTGAAAGTAGGATGGCCATTCCCTCAAGTTATGTATCTTGCATCCCAATGTTCACTGGTAACAACTATCAAAAGTGGGTGGAGGAATTATAATTGCATTTAGGTCTTCTTGACTTAGACTTGGCTCTTAGGGAGCCTAAACCTGAGCCTCTCACAGACTCGAGCAGAAGTGATGAAAGGACCAAGTTTAAGAAATGGACTAAAGCAAATAGAAAGTGCATACTGGTTTTAAAAAAGGCAGTTCCTGAAATTATACGTGGGAACATAGAGATCAAAGACACTGCAAAAGAATTTCTGAATGCTATTAAAGCTAGATTTCAACACAACAAGAAAGCTGAGAAAACCACATTGATGACCAGGCTAATGAATACAAGGTATGATGGATGTGGGAGTGTTAGAGAATACATTTTGGGTATAGTTACTGATGCTGGTAAACTTAAGGATCTTGGAATACAGATCGATGAAGAATATATTGTATACATTACACTGAATGCCCTCCCTAGTCAGTATAAGGTTATCCAATCTACCTACATCGCACTGAAAGACGATTGGAGCCTAAATGAGCTCATTTCCATTTGCACTCAAGAGGAAGAAAAAATGAAACAAACTAGGTTTGAGAGTGCACATGCAACTTTCCACAAGGGATCTTCTGGTGGACCAAGCAGAAGGAACAAAAAATTTTTCAACAGAGGAAGCGTCAAGCCATATGACATGATTAATAGCTCTCAAAAACTTGACACATCTCAAAAGGCTCAGGATGAAGAGAATACCAACAACGTAGAGTGTTTCTGGTGCCATAAGAAAGGACATGTGAAGAAGGACTGTTTTATTTTCAAGAAATGGTTAGAGAATAGGAAGAATTCTGGGGCTGATAAGCAGGATGATACCAAGAAAGGGTGAGGTAGATTGATCACCAGCAATTGAGAGCAAGTAAAAATTGGTCCCATCAAGTAGTTAGGATTTCTTTACATACAGTTATTTGAAATGCTTGATTAGTGGGAGCTCTGATTTTGTTTAGTATTTGTTTATGTTTTGAACCTTAGCCCGTATGTTTTGGGGCACAACTTGATGAATTATGGTTAAGTTTTAGCATTTACATTATGCACAGTTATTTCTTGAAATAGTTGGTTTATGATTTCATTTGAGAATGTTTTTATAAGCAGTAATTGTCTTAGTTATAAGCAATATTTTACCACAGTTCAAAATGTAATGTTTGCCACATTTTAAGACAGTATTTGTCACAGTTCATAGGCAATATTTACCACAGTTTATAGGCGAAAAGTCATAGTTAGATATTAACCACAGATCAAAGGCGATTTACCATAGTGAAAGTTAATATCATAGTTAAGGACCTACATGGAATAACAACAGTGTAATTTGAGGATATGTCAATGTTTCTATGATGGTATCCCACATAGATTCGTGTTAAGAAACTTACTTATGTTTGTAATAACAGAAAATTGTATGCCATATATTGAGGTGTATCTTCTGTTGTTATTCGATGTGAGTGGTTTTTCAACTGAATCACAGTAAGAATGGTTAATGTAATATGATTCTATGGCCACACCAATTTAAAAGACATCCTTATAATTAATGTAGCCCAAGTGGGAGATTGTTGGATTTATGGGCTAAATTAATTATTCGGGTTGATTAAATGGGTGAGAGTCAAATTGCATGAACCGGTTTGGTCCACTCTCAAGTTTAGGGATATGCTGGCTCAACCAATTGTGGTTTAGGGTTTTTGGTGCAGGACAGTATTATAAATACTAGGTTTTGGGTCACTATAGCCATTATTCACTCTTCCCCACTTTACCACTAAAGTGAGAGAACCAAGGAAGTTTAAGGGGTTGTAGAAGATCCATAACTAAGCCAAGAGAGTGAAGTGGGAGTGACCAATATCAATCTTCTTCAACATACTTAGTGAAAGGTATAATTAGATCCTCTATAATTTTATTAGATTCGTGTTCTTGTTTCTCTGTGTGGTTTCTTCAATTGGGGTTTGGATCTGTACCCATAGTAGATCTTACACCGTCATGATTTAAAAATAAAAAATAAAACAAAACAAAATAAAAAAAAATACCATTCCTGTTGGCCATGGGTTGCCTTTTGAAGCACTATCTACGTTGATTTTAACGAAATCCCAAGGAGGTTTAGCCTAGGGGTGAAAGTTTGGCCCTAATAACCTGAGCCTGACCTGGCCCGTCTTGAGTCCAAATAGGGTTTAGGCCAAGTTTTTTTTATCTTGAGGGTGGGTTAGGGTTGAAAAAACCCAACCCTGGGTCAGGGTTAGTTTAGGTTAGGGTTGAGGCCTCAACTTGGCCCAACCGCCCGAAATTTATCCTTGCATCTTTATAATAGAAATTAGGGCTCCAATAGGTATTTTATTTTTTTATAATTTTTTAATATATGAGACCTGAATGGAAAAAACATGTCAATCAAGGTTAATCCAACCATTATAAAAGCCAAGGTCAACCCAACACAAGCCAGCCCAACCCAACCCAACCCTGATACAGTCAATTAGGGTCAATTAGGGCGAGTTGATCTTGGCTTCTATAATGAGAAATGTTGCCCAATCGTCTATTTAATAAGAATTGATCTAAATCATCAATTTATTATCTAAATTGTAACTGGTTCCCAGTTTTTAGGGTGGAGAGATCACAGTCATTCTTATCTTTAACCAACTGTGATGGTCACAACACGGGTGAGTGTAGGATAATGACAGTTGATTTCTCTCTCTCTCTCTCTCTCTCTCTCTCTCTTCTCTCTCTCTCTCTCTCTCTCTCTCTCTCTTTGTGCAGCATTTTTTTCTCTCTTTATCAATTACTCTCTTTATCACTACAGAATTTTTTGGACTTCTCAAGTTTAGAATACACAATGCCAGTTCACACAAATTGGGTCCAAGCAATCCATGGAAACAAAAGATAGAACATAGAAATCAGGTATTCACCTTCACTTGTTCTGAAATTATTGCTGGAAAGTCAAGCAAAGCAAGAAAGCAAATTTTGATTTTTTAATTTATTTATGGTGATGGAATACGCGATAAACAGTACCCTCATTCATTGTATACCATATCCAATTTCCTCTATAAATAAAATCCATGAATTTCTTTATTGAGGGAATTTCAAGTAAAACAGGGCAACCAGTGATAGTGAGTGAATACTCACGTTTATCAAAAATGTAATCATATTGTTAATTATGTAGAATGTATATGAAGTCGTGCTTCTTAGCTTTCTATAACTTCCATTCTCTAGGTCTACAAAGTGAGACAAGCATGGATCCTATGAACTGATCTCAATTCGAGTTGAGTACTCTTGACTTCAACTATAGATTTTATGATCTGATCTTCTCTTTATTGTTTTTGAATAGCCTTCTATTTCTTTCCCTTCCAAATTATCAGGCATATGATATAAGGTATCATGCTCCAGATCCGCTAATTGGGTAAAATAACACTCATGAACTCCCTAAACTCTTTCCTGTATCGAATAACCTTCTATTTCTTTCTCACAAATGTTTAGATGCAACTATAGAATAGAGTGCAAGTTAGATGAAATAGGCTTGGAACTCAGTCAAGAAGGATGTTTACACTTGGCAGCTAAGTGGTGCCCAACAGGGGTTTATGTTTCACATACCAACCTTTCAACCCAATGACCTTCTACCCAAGGCAAAGAGTCTTATATTGACCTTGTTTATTTGAAAAAAGAAACAATAACATTAAAGAAAAATTGAGGGCTGTTATTCATAGGTGAAGAAGTGCAAAGGACTTTGCTGGTGTGAGTGACAGAGACAAGGGCTCAATGAAAGTGCTAGTCGAATGGTTCCCCTTATTATGTGTGGCATGATTATCTATATCACTGATCTTATTGCATTGACTAGAATACTTGCTTACACAAAAAACTGATCTAAAGGCAAGATATACCCTTTTGAACTGCTTATTTCTTCAGTCATTTTAGCCGTGCATCCTTTCAATGTCTGTATATCTTCTCCTAGTGATTGAAATTTAGCTTTATTGATTCCCGGGTTCTTCTATGGTATGAAGAACTGAACAAACATATCTTTCATGTATTTATATTTCATCTCTTGCTTATATTTAGTTCCTAAGCAGAACATTTCCAATCTCAATGGTGAGAAACTGCAGAGACCAAGCTCCTAATCCTTCCTGAGTCAAATGGGATAACCAACTTACTGCTACAAGTAGAACACCTTTAAGAAAATTATCCCTTCTGCTTTTGCTGTTATAGTTGTTGCCTCTGTTGCTTGAAAATATGAACTCTCTCCCTATTCAAAAACCAATTGATTTTTAGATGTAGTAGATGTTGATGTCAAATCTTTCACAGTGACCTTATGTGCACTCTTCAATGCCTGACTTCCTTTGATCAGTACACCTTGAGAAGCACCAACTCCAATGCCAACCATAACTGCTGTGGGAATTGCCAGACCTAGAGCGCAAGGGCTGGCTATGACCATGACAGAGATGCCAAATTGAAGAGCAAGCTAAAATCTATCCATGGAGGATGGTATCCAAGACTTTGAATAGGCATTGAATTTTCTAGCTATAAACCAGGCAAGCCAAGTGCAAAATGCCAGGATAATAACTTTCAAGAATCAAAGTTGAATAGTCACCAAAAGCTTGGAAAGCAAAGTGGTCTTGTTTGATAATTAGTACATATGCAAAATGGTTTCATGTGGCTTATAAGAAATGAAAATTTTATCAACTGTTGGATCAATTTCCACATCTTGAACTCCTGGGAGTGCTTGAAGAGAATTTTCGATCATCCTCATAGAATGATCGGTGCATACTCCTACTTTGAGCTGTATCTTGCTTTTTGTCTTCCCCTATACTAATAAGTATGGCTTCAAAACCATTGTCCTCGACTGTTTCCACAAGTTTCTTAAGGCTCAGAATCTTTTTATGATAACAAATCTCTGCTTCTTCAATTGCTAATGCAACTCAGGCTTTCTTTACACCTTGAATACCTTGTAGAACAGATTCAAACAGTTGTTGAGCAAGAGGTACAAGTCATTCCTTTTATGCATAACTGACAAGTTTTCAAGGATCTCTCATTCACGTCATCCTTGATTAATGTTGCCTCAAATCCAACATCTTCAATAGCCTCTTGAATTATTTCCTCTTGGACAGTCCAAATTACATAAATAACAATGTAACACTTAAAATTGGTGCAAAAGGAACAGGATAAAGCAAACCATTCCATCAAACTAATACGTGACGTGAAATACATAGCCGATCAGACACAAAATTGAATAGCATTAAGAGAGAAAATAAAAAAGTACAAGAGCAATGCTAATCAGACATAAATTTGAAGAGCATTAAGAGGGAAAATAAAAGAGTACAAGAGTAGTCTCAAAGACAAAGATGACAAATTTATCACATGCTAGCCCACTTCAACACTTCCTCCCCAAAAGAGTTAGGGAGAGGTTTGATTTTAGAATGAAATACTCCAATGTGATGAACCGTATGCATATGTTGCAGTCTTCATGGCTTGGCCGCACTGTGTAATGTGTAGGCAACACCTCCATCCCTTTATTCTGTATAGCATCTTATAGGTGCAGAATCTTCCTTTCATTTTCTTAGGCAATTGGCACCCATTAATTTGGGGTTTATTAGTAAAGCTCTACAAGACTAAGAGGCTAACAAAACATTACTCTTCTTGTTTGTCATTTACATTATCTCTCTCTTTTCACATCATTCCTCTTATTGTGAGATAGATGTGAACTTTTCTTTATGCATAATTATTTATCTTATGTTCTAGATCTATTGGGGAAGGATTTGGTCCTAGGTTGAGCAAATAAGCATTTCATGAATTGGATTTCACACTTAACAAAACTTGACAATTTGACAATTCCTACAAACCATTTTATTATAATGAGTAATTGAGTAATTCATTCTCAGCAAATAATGTGAGTATGCATCATAGCATTTAGTTCTGAATGGTTTTCTATTTCAGCACATAGTATTCGCAACTAGTCATGCAATGAGCCTTCTTATATTAAGGCTACCTTTATATGGTCAGATTTCTTGTATCTTGAGTTTCAGTTCCGAAGTCCAACAATTTTTGGACTGTGGTAGGTTCTGATTTTTTTTTTCAAGTATTACTTCTGCTCAATATGGTGCTAGCGGATAGGTGAGCTTATAGATGGACCTAATGCTATACATATCACATCCAACGCCCATTGATTAATGGCAGCAAAGATTGATTGACCTCTTTGAGGGCTGTCTTTATGACATCTCTGATGCTGCTCTAACTGACATAGTCCCCAAATACTCTATTGATATTAGGTACCACATAGCTACAATAGCAATGGGAACAGTAGCAAAATAGACTTGGTTATAAATGGACAAAAACTTGCATGCTACTGTTCTATATGGAATTCTTTCTTTCTAAATGTAAATAAGGTCCCTTTGTTGCTATTGTTTTTTGAAATTTTTTCAATTGTAGTTAGATCATTGGCTGTCTACACAAGCTTACTTTAGTTCTTTGTTAAACCCTAGTCTTTTTTTAACTTCTCAGGTTATTTTTCTCCACATCTCTTGCTCTCTTTCAAGATGTAGCCGTCTCTCTTCATATCTTCTATTTTGTACCACTAGTTTAGTGTTCAGCAGCTCAACAGAATAGGGCTCTACCAATATACCGATTGAAGAAGTGGTTTTTGTTTCTTCTACAAGTAAGCATTACCTCCTTTCAGAATTTTTATATTATCTTTCGTTCCTGAGTTGATTATTTGTTAAAATTAAATTTTTATTTTTCTGTTCAACCTCTGTTTTGAATTGAAACTTCTTGATAGAACTGAAAGTGAAGGTGTAAGATATAGGTAAAAAATTTTAGTTTGATTAAAAAAAAGTAGTGGTGTTGGTGCGAGGGTTGGAGAGCCTATTGTTGTTTTTAGCGAAGATTAGCATGGTTCAATTACTATGAATCAAATTTCTTTGATAGCCAAACTAGTAGTTAAATTATTAAGCTCATCAATTTATAAAATTAATTATTGCGATTTTTGCACTAATAAATCATTTAGTCATCTTTATCATAGGTTTCCGCAGTATAACTCATTTTTGGGGGAAATGAAAAGGAATTGGTCAAAGGAGCAGCCGTTTGTGGGTCTTTGGTCCTTTATCAAGTAAGACTACTCGTGTTTCAGATGCATATGAAGTATTTGATTTGGAAAACAATCAAATGGACCATAATACAATTGGGCGGAGTGATGAAATGATTGATGGGAGGGAGAATCATAGCACATCCACGAAGAAGAAAATGATGTGCATGATAATAATTCTAGTCCTGAAGATGAAGAAAATAATTTTGTTCAAAGTGATGAAAATGGTGGTGGCAGCACATCTTCTGGGTCTACTGATGAGGAGGTTACCAATGATCAAGCCGTCAATTTGGGCTTGTAAGGGGATGAATAGATCCCACAATTAAGAAAACTTCCATTAATGAATTGGAACCATTTGTTGGCATGAAATTCGAGACTGATCTTTATCCACAATGATATGATCATCCAGCCATAAACTTTCACCATTCTTGCATAGATTCTAGTTCTAAAACCCATTATGAAGCAAGGAAATAGAGAAGAAAGAGGTTTCAAAGTGCATTTTAGACCTAGAATCTTTCTAAGAATGCATTCCAAACTCGAGCCTCAACTGATAACAAAACCAATTGTGCACCTTTTACCTATCAAATGAAAATTAACATTTAAAACCCACCAATCCATCATACCCAATTCGATTTAAAGAGATACCAACATAACATGATAAGCTCTGGACACAGAAATCTAGAAGCAAAACCATGGATGATTCCAAACAGTAGGAAACATGTTGCGATATTTGGGAAGTGTTCATGAAGAGATCATCCTCCATTTGGAATGCTTTTGAAGCTCCTCCATGAAGCCAAGAAGAGCTTCGGCCTTATCCAAAATTGATTACAAATAACCTTATCCAAAAGAGAAATAATAAAAAGAGCGAAGGCTGATTCTGGAGATAGAGATAAGCAGAATTATTAACATTAGGCATGTTCTAACTAAAGATAAGGAGGCTCATTTATGTGTAGTTGGACCTGTTTAGTGTCAAGAATGTAAACCCATTGCGGATTTGTAGTGGAAGTGAGTCATCATCAACATAAAATACACTGCATGAAGGTTTTTTGCAGAAACTTTATTATAATCAATCTCCATAGCAGAAATGATCTAACTTTTAGTAAAACATGAGATCAAAGTCAAGCAGTGAATAACGCACATAACCAGATACATACCATACACTGATGGTCACGTCAATGACTACATAGCTACACAATGGGCTCTCAAAAAACAGATGAACAGAGCATATAATGGATGGAACATCACATGGAAACAAGCTACAGTTTATACTCCACAAGACGATAAAACTAAATCAATAATCATTGAACTTAGACAGAATACACCCACGTACAAGTAGATATCAACAACTACATAGCTATTGCAATGTGGGGGAGGGGGGGACAAAAGAAAAAGAAGAAGATAAATGCAACAGAAAGATGATATCCTAGTCTTTTTCTATTTTCACTGTTCGCAGTCCCTTGGTATCTTCATTTGTTGGTTCTTTCTTCGTCAAGGATAATCATTGGGATACCTTTATCGTCAAGTATGACGATAGGATTTTATGGAGAGTCGATGATTCTCCCCAAAGGACGGGATGCTTGGGGGAGACGAGTAGTAGCCCTTGAAGCATATGGTATCCCTTCACGAATCATTTTGTATTTCTTCGCCACCCTTGGAGCGTTTCTTAGTTTGGCCATCCGTTCTCTCTTAATATCTTGGAGTTTGGTCATCCTTCTCTACCTTCAACAACAGATTTGATTAGTTAATATGAAAAATTAAAGAAGGGGAAGAAAGAATACAGGAGAAATTTACCTCACTAGTGAGTCCTTCGTACCTTTCCCTAATATTTTGAATACTAGTTGGTAGAGTTCTTTCATTCTCTTGAATTTTCTCGATCTGCAGATGGGCAACAACAAAAGCTTTCAACCGACAACGTATGTGGAAATAGTCATTTATAAAGAAAAGAAAAAAACGGTAGTGGAGAGAGGTATGAGTCCTCTGTCTCCCGCATGAATGTAGGTAGTGGACATGACAAGTAATTGATAGCAGTTATAGGTGATACACCACTTTTTTCTTTTTTTAGCAAATACGGTACACCCGGAAGCAAGTAGTACTTCAAACTTCAGCCACCCATCTACACCACGATTTCTTTTTTTTCATTTGTGGTAAACTTAAACATCACGTTTAAGGGTGCCAATGGCCTCATTTCGGTTTTTTGGTTTGGTTCAAGAGAGTGATGTTATGAACCGAAATCGAACCGAGAATCGAGTTGGTTCTGAAATTAGACACTGAATCCAAATTAAATCAGTTTCGATATTCAGTTTCGGTTTCCAATTGACTCCTTTATTCACGTTTGCACATAAATTTAGGGAAAAAAAAAACTCAATCCATCCAATCCCCACCGAAATCATGTTTACAAAAAAATTCTTAGGCTAAATAGGTGGTATACGGTTGGAATTTGGGTCCAAAAAAATTAATATCCGTCCGATCCCTACCAATATAGATCATATTCATATCGATAATGGTTGACACGTTCACGAGTCTTAAAACCTTGATTACAATTTTCCCTGCGTGTGTAAATCAGTCTATAGCCGGGTATTTGAATTGGGTCCAGACTCCAAAGAGTGTTTGATTATTTTGATTCTCGATTTGGTTCTGAAAATCGATACTCAAATTGAACTTATTTGGTTCCTTAACAGTTTATTTTTTATTTTTGTATTCAATATATAAATAATAGGGGAAAAGAACATTTTCTTGCTCACACAAGAAACACCCAAAGACAAGGAAAGCGAAGAAACTACACTGACATTTATAGGACAAACAATTGAATAATCAGGTTTATTAAACAATTCTCATATGGTCGGTGTATCGTTAAAGGGAACTATCCAAAGGCTTAACTGGAGAGAAAATTACAACGCCATTTCTATTATCCTGGAAAAATTATACGTCATTGGCTCTTATAAATTTTATTGAAGAATGATATTTTTCTCGCCACATGTCATATGCTTGACTTGTAATATAACTAATAAAAAATGCCCAATCAAATCTCAGCTACTGCAACAACTCCTTTATTATTCCAGAACATTTAAAAAAATAATAAGCATAACAAAACATGAACTATGTTTGAACTATCGATGACAAATAGAAAATACCATATCCATGTGAATCATAATGTTGGAACTATGTTAGAGCAACTTTAGAAAATGTTCCTCTTGACTGCATTGTTATTGGCTCCATTACTGTATTGTTAATATGTTAGTTTCATTTTTCAAATATATATAAGTAGATTGGTCTAGTCTACATATGGTTTATTAGGGGTGTCACTGGGTCTATTAATTCAGCCACGCTTGAGCCGAACCCTATCGAGCTCAATCCAACCCAGCCCCATAGTTATTAATCTTGATTGGGTTGGGTTGGCCCTAATTGACCATGGCAGCTCTTTTATATTGTCATTTGGGTGGGTGGGTGGGTGTGTGTGTGTGTGTGTGTGTGTGTGTGTGTGAGAGAGAGAGAGAGAGAGAGAGAGAGAGAGAGAGACCATTAATCCGCTCATTCTCAAATTTTGAAAAATGTAAAGATATATGTGAGTGGTGTGATTATAAAAAGTGTAGATTGTGATGGAGACATTTTAAAAAGTATAAATGTTGTATGTTAATGTAATCAATATAATATATATAGTTTTTTTTTTTTTTTGTATAGTAATATAATATTGCATTATATACATAGGGATAGGTTGGGTTGGGGTTGGCTCAGCCTAATGCCCAACCCAAGCCCTATGATCTGAAACTTTGTTAGTTAAAATGCGTTTAAAATACAAATAAAATGGCCAGATCATTTTATCCCACTTAAAATGCGTTTGGCCGAACTATTGTCAAAGAGATGGTAAAAAACGTGAAATGGCTACTTTAAAGTTCTAAACGCATATAGAACACGTTTCTGTTTTTTTTTCAATTGAAAAAAACAGTTTGCAATGTTTTATTAATGCACTTACTTGGGAGCAAGCTAATAAAACTACTACCATGTGACAGCTATCATGCATCACACACGAGTTGTGTACATCACATCAAAGGGTGTTGCATCTCTCTTTATAGAAGTGTTTTCATTGTGGTACCATTGTGTAAAAACCACTTAGGGCCCGTTTGATAAATACCGTTTGGTAAAAGTGTTGTGTTCCACTTGTTTCTTGAAACATAAATTGAAATTTATAACAATTTATGCTTCAAGAAACATGAATGACGAAACAAGTTTTACTTGTTTCGCTTGTTTCTCGAAACAAAAAAGGGGAACAATTCATTTGACAAACCGACACTTTTACTTAAAAATCTATGAAAAAAGGGGAGCTTCATTCGAAGATCGACAGTGGCCTCCCTATACAACCGTTGAAGAGGAGCTGCAACTGCTAACCGAGAGCTCTGCTCCTCCTGCGTAACCGATGACGGGGATCTCTGCTCCTCCTGCGTAACCGACGGGGAGCTCTGCTCCTCCTGCGGTCACCCTCTTCATAGTGAAAGGAGAAGAAGTCAAGATTCGCCTGCGAAGAACGCAAGCTACGATAGAAATTGAAGGGTCTGTCTGTCCCGTTCTTGAGTTCTTGCTTTGTTCCCACTGACTTTCCACAGCCTCTGAAATGAACTTGGTTGCATTTCACGAGTCATGAGTCTCATGACACAACCAACGAGTTTAAAACCCCGATCACGATTCATGAGTTTTCTTTCGCCTTCTCCTTTGGTTTGATCGCGTTCTCCTTCTTCTTCTCAGAAAAGCTCGCCTTCTCCTTTGGTTCTGGTTGCAATCTGAAATTAGGGTTTTCATGGACAAAAATACATCTAAGTGGATCCTCGAATTCATTATCAGAGAACCAATCGGTGAACCTTTGGTGAATGCCTTACTTTCTATTCTTCCTATACCAGATGATGATTTCCGCCTCAAGAAGACATTACTCTTAAGGAGGATCAATTCGGAAATCTCAACAAGTTTGGTGTCAGAAAAAACTCTAGAATCTCTAGAGATGATTGAAGAGTTAGATTACAAGAAAGGAAACGTGGTGCTGGAATCGATGAAGGCAGCTTATTGTGCGGTTGCAGTGGATTGCACGGTTAAGTTCTTGAGAGAGAATTTCGACAGAGATAAGTTTTTCTCTAATGCTATCAAACACCTTCTTACCCGTTTCTGTTTCCAGAAACAAGAATTATCAAACACCCTTCTTACCTGTTTCTGTTTCCAGAAACAGCAATTTCTGTTTCTGGCAATTTCTGTTTCTGCCGTTTCTTGAAACAGAAACAACAGAAGCGTTATCAAACGGGCCGTAAGTTTTCAACTTTTATGAAGTCTATTGTTCTACATCAACTTGTCACTTCAAACAATTTTTTGTGTTACATCACATCAACTAATTTCTTCACCCAAAATAATAATAAAAAAAAGATATCAACTAATGTGGTTTCACGGTGAGCACCCTAACATTTGTTGTTGGAATGGAATGATACTTTTTATATACCTACGCTTATTCTGATCCAACCATCAAATGAACATTTCCCTCAAAGAAGGATTCCCATAAGTAAGATTCTACTGAGTTGTTTATTCCTAGAGCCATTTTGACCCTAAAAGAAGCTCCAACGTGTATATATCGTCGTTTTTTGTCTCGTATTTAAAAAAATTAAACGTTTAAAACACGTATCATTCGTTTTTGTTTTTATTCCATTCTTGAAGTATTTGACTGTATCTTTGACTATCCCATCCTGTCTCGTCCTGTTCACATTTTGATCCGTTTAAAACACCCCCGCACTGAAGAATGTTTTTTTGTCATTCCCGTTTTAACTAACTAGGGTCTAAAACACTTAGCCGAAGTTTTGTGAAGGCCATACTGATAAGGATTTGATTTGCTCCGATTGTTCATATCGATTGAACCGGATCAGGCCATAAATTGACACCCCTAATGTGGGTCAATGATTAAGGACAATTTCTATAAGATTACTCAAAGAAAACCACTGTTACTAAACTAATTTTATGTCATTCCTCATTTATTTAAGTTCCATTATCATTTTTCATTTCTATATTTAATTCCAAGTGAGTCCCCAAATCAATTTCTCATCACTTAGGGGTGTCAATGGGACAATTTTATCTAGTTTTAGTGTGGTATTAGGCCAAACAGAAACAAACTTAGTCACCAAAATTTATTTTTCATTCTAATTATTTCGGTCTTTTATCAGATTTCATAGTGGTCGTTTATTGATTTGTTACATATGGGCTAGGGCAATGATTTTTAGATCTACAAACCTTGCAAATTTCAGGAATCAAATGGTTAACATTTTTCTAATGATAAATGACCTGATTCTATCATTTATAAATATATACATCATCACATAAAAGTGGGTAACAACACTTGTTCCAGTTATCTGAAGAATATTTCTTTTTATAGCAATAAAGTGTTCCTCTCATGTTCTTTTTTAAGGAATCTTGAGCACCATTGTGATGATGTACCTAAGTTCAAGAGGAAGCCACATGTTGTCCCATATTCTGAAAATAGTAGTTTTATTCAACTAGCTATGGTTTTTTGTTCCGACGACAGTTATAAGGTAAGGCTGATTGTAAATCACCTTGCCCTTATCTGGGTTCAACTAGAGTCATATGCACTGACATGCCGACAAGAGGTATTATCCAAATTACACACTGATTAATTTCTTAGTAAAAAGAATTGCACCCATATTTTTTAATTTTCTGGCCACTTATCACATAAATCTATTTGTACACAAGGGGGACTGATCAGAGTTCCCGATTCGAGTGGATCTTTTTATTTTATGGTTGTCCTTGTTGGCAACCCAGCCTCATGGCTGTGATGACGTGGCCAGTTCGGGTGGCATGATCGAAAGTGATGACCTGACAACGTTCAATATCATCGATGAGATAACATAGCAACATGGTATACACTGAGTGGATTGATACATCCATGGTAGGTGGTGCGGGTTTTATGGTCAAAACTGACAAATTTGGCCTAATTACACTCGGAAACATTTTCTGCAGTGAAAATGACATTTTTGGAAGACTGTTTCTCATGAAAAAGATAGATTGTAATTCATCTGGTTCAACGCTTCTGATTTCGTCGCGTTCCAATATAATATGAAGAAGTTATGGCATATGCGGTCAAAATATAGCTTTGTGGCAGTCGGAGGCAGTTTCAACATTCCAGATGAATTTTTTGGAAAAAAAATTTCTCCATATAACAAACGGAAAAAATCCAATCTTTTCAACCCTTCTGATTTCGTCCCATTTTGATTCCGTATGAGGAAGATGCAGCATCAGAAAGGTCTAGGGGTATTTTGGTCTTTTTACACGATTGAGTCAGACGATCGGGTCTCAAAAAATTTGATCATATTTTCAGTTCCACAATGTTACATACATGACAACTGTCATTTGCACCAATGCTATTAGAAGTCTTGATGGATTCAAACCACTATCCCTTGGGGATTCTCTATCTATATGAGCTAAAGACTCAAATGTAACTCATATATACTATATCGGTCCCATGTATAAATTTGTGGTCAAAACATCCAGCTCTTCTTATGACACATTGTTGTACCTTATGACAGTTCTTCTTACAACATAGAAAAATGACATTAAGGAGGTTGCAGAGATGACTTCAAAATTGTCGAATGTTCATCTTGATAAGGTTTCACCAAGCCCTCCAGCTTTGAAACTCCCACATTTGTTTAGTTTGACCCCAAATTCTACTATAAAAGGGGGAAATATTCAAAAGAGGCAAGGCCAGGTGGAATTTTGTCTGAAGAATTGTCATGTTCTTGGTTTGCGAAGGTGACAGTTCTTATGTCCAACACTGGAGGAGTTATGTTCGGGTGGCTGCTCTTTCAGCACAATCCTCTAATATGGACTCCACACAAGATAATCAATCTGATGGTAGCCCAGAACATTTCTTTGTACTCTTTAGGGATTGGATTTTCTCGTGTAGGCCCAGAAACCAAATCCGTTGTAGTTAGGAGCAAAAGACTGTTTGTGTCTCCATCAGACACACCAGCTTACATAGGAATTTTGTATCTGAGGGCCCTACTAGGATCAATTACGATGATATACAAAATATGCTGAATGATAGAGTCACCACAGCAGTATTGCAGTGAAGCTAATGGGTTCCTCTCAATTATTGGTTCCAAGTATGCGACTTCTGATGCAGAAAGGGCATTGTTTGACATGGATGATACTTGGGATCAGGTCTTCTCGCCTCCATTGCTAATGGAGACTGGCATAGTAGATTTATACAAGACAATACAGAGCCCACGTCTGACTGAAATTCAGGACAACTGCCAGAAACAGTAAAAAAAATTCGTGATCTATGAGGAAGAAAATGATGATGCCTATGTACGGTTGCGACAGAATTCCGAGGCATATCCGTTCCTTCTCTCGATTACGAAATGGGCGAGGAGGTCCTTTGACTGCGCCAAGTTCTCCCTGCACAAGAACTCCTCACTGCAAACCCTCTTCGGCTCCCTCTTGAAATCGTGAATGAACACATGGGTTTTCGCACACACCCTTCTTGCTCCTTGCCAGAACATCGGCGTTGAAGATCGCTGACATCTTCCCCGGCGCCGACGGGGAATACCCTCTAGGCCCTTCAACCAAGATCACATCCCAAGCTACTTCCTATAAATGGTTGGGGAGATCATTGATCCCAAGCTTGCAATCGGAGAAGAGAAGATTCTGGATGGGTCGAAGAAGGAGAACCAGGATTGGGAGAAGCAGCAGCAGAGGAAGACGAGCAATAGTGAGCAGAGAAGTTTCCCATACTCGCACTCTTCTTTATGGACTCAAACTAGAGGTTGCCCATACTCGCACTCTTCTTTATGGACCCATCAGTGAGTCGGAACACCGAACAACTTCACTCCTCCTCTTGTCAGGCAGGTG
This sequence comes from Macadamia integrifolia, assembly GCF_013358625.1. Classification (NCBI taxonomy): domain Eukaryota; kingdom Viridiplantae; phylum Streptophyta; class Magnoliopsida; order Proteales; family Proteaceae; genus Macadamia; species Macadamia integrifolia. Next base: position 19,710,151 of record NC_056557.1, read on the forward strand.
CGTGAGTTGTGCAGGTTATGGCTGCAATGAGAGCATTGCAGAGTCATGGCGACTCTGCTCCCCACACGCGCTCATTACTATGAATATATGATTAATAAAGGAATAAACTGCAGAGAGAGAGAGAGAGAATTTAAAACTTTGAAGGGATAATACACGTTTAAACCCAGGGGATGAGACGGGATGAGGTTTCGGAATTGTGATGTGGTTTGGAAGAAATGACTTGCTGTCACCGTCACAGTCACAGCCGGTGTTCATTAAAATGAGAGAAGGATTTCAATGATTATTATATATGGTTAAATTCATGGCTTCCTATGAAGAATGTTTTACGAACATTGTTTATCCGTATGTACCACGATTTTTTTGCCTTAAAAGGATCCAATATGAAAGGTGCTAAATTTGCTGGAAAACCATCTCAACTCAGAACAGTTGGGATACGGACAGTTGACCAAAGAAGATTAGCAAACTGACAATTCTTAAAACTATGGGCTTTTGAAATCCCAACATGTTCACAAAGAAAACAGCTCCAAGGAAGGTTGAAACCCCATGAATTTAGGAGATCAGGAATAGGAATAGGAAGGCGGCCATGGAGAAGTTTCCATGTAAAGAACTGGACTTTTGGAACAGTGTAGAGAAAGATGATAAGAAGAAGGGACTGTATAAAGTCCTGACAAGGTACCCAGCCAAATAAATCAATCGGGAGCATGAGATTATGGGATTGGAATTGAAATAATTATGAGAAAGCAATATCCAGAGGCCACCAATGGAAAACTATTTCAATATCCAAGATTTAGAATGAGAACGAATTAAAAAACGAAACAATCGAAGGAGCATTGATGGGTAAAGGGAAAGGGGAAAGGGGCCATTGGAGGAGGAGTATCAGGGATAAAAAAAAATTAAGCCCCAAGGATTTTATATTATTGCCATTGCCAAGTTGAGTGAAGATCCCTTTCAAGAGTAAGTCCCTAGCTCCTATAATGGATATCCAAGCCCAAGAGGCACTAGAGGAGTAGGTTGCTGCGTGAAACTTACGATTGAAAAAATATTTACTCTTCATAAGCCCTCCCCAAAGGGAATTATGAGAGAGGAGCCAACACCGCTTAGCTAGCTACAAGGGCTTGGTTCATGGGACAAGATAGTTTTAGATTGAGGCCTCCAAACTGTTTTGGTTGACAAATAGTAGTCCAACTAATAGTTGAGAGTTAATTAACCTTTACCATTAGACCAAAAAATTGATTGACTAGTCTCATCCAAAAGTTTAAGAACAGAGGAAGGGAGCTTAAAGTAGGACATGTAGTGGATAGGAAGAACAGAAAGAACTAATTGAATAAGAATGGATTTCTCAGCTGGGGAGAGAAATTTTGTCTTCCAAGTCTGTAATTTAGAGTTCACCCTCGAAAGTAAAGAATCATATTAGACTTAGATAATTTACCTCCCACATAAGGAATGCCCAGATACATATCAAGTCGAGCCGTTGGTTGTAATTGCAACCATTCTGCAAACAATCGCTTGGTGCTAGTTTCTACATTTTTGTTGTATTGGACTCTACTTTTAGCTAAATTGAGAAGTCGTGATTTAGAGAAATAATCATCCAAGACTTCCATAAAAGAATGAAGCTCTCTAGAAGTAGTGTGCCCGGATAAGATCATATCATCTATGAAAGCCATATAAGTAATGGTTACCCCTCCTCTGGAGATTTTAAGACCCTAAAGTTTCCCATGTTGTGAAGTAATAGCCAAGTGAGATGATAGAACTTCAGCACACAAAACAAATAGATAAAAAGATAAAGGATCTTCTTGCCGAAGTCCTCGCTAGGCTGAAAGTAATTTAAAGGTGAACCATTGAGACGTACAATAACTGGGTAGATGTTACGCAAAACATAATCCAGTTGACCCAAGTTTGGTGAAAACCATAGCAAAGAATTGCCTGCCCAAAAAAATCCTATTCAAGTTGATCATGTGCCTTATTCATATCAACTTTGATTGACATGAAACCATATTTTTTTTGTTGCTTCATTTTCAACTTGTGCAAACGTTCATGGCAAATGAGAATATTGTTCCCTTCACAAAACCGTTTTGGTTGAAATATATAATCCAATTGGGAATGGGCCGGAGATGACGAACCAAATCTGAGAAATAATTTTGTAGAACTTTCACAAGCTCAGATAATCTCCAATAACAGAAGGATAATCAGTTTTAAGAAATGTTGGACAATTTGAATCACATCAGACCTAACGATAGACCAAGACTTTTCTTTTAAAAAAAAAAAAAAATCCATCTAGATCAAGAGCTTTTAAAGTAGACATTCCCATTACCGTATTGAAAATTTCTAATTCCATAACCAAAGCCAAGAGAAGTTGATTATTGATACGCTCAAATTAGCTGCCCAGTAAGGTAGGGACACATGGAACCAAACTATAAGGATATTCAAAAACAGATACCCACTATAAGCATAACTCTGGATATCGGGAGAGGGAGGAGATTTGAGTCCTCTTCAGGTGGCAGAGACATGCTAGGACTCTAACTACTTGAAGAGAAGAAGATACCCAAATAGGGGAGATTCCCCATAGAGATAGGAAGACGTGAAAGGAGGGAGTCCTCCAAAATCACCCTAGGTTCGTGAAAGAGGGGGAAGACGTATCCCAGTAGGACTCAACAAAGAGGTAATCCTATAAGAAGGAACCCTGGAGGACAAAGAGGGGTAAGTCAATTCGTTCACACCATTACTCTTCTGAAAAACTATTGTGCGAGTCTCTAACTTGGGTGCCAGAAGACTAATCCCGGAACCGCTTTCGGGCCTCTATCTTTTGTTCCTATGCAGGATCGACGCTCAACCTTCCACAGATTCTCGGCGGCAACAAATTGGCGCCGTCTGTGGGAACGACAGAGTAATGGTGGGGAAAACCTACAATCATAAGAAAACAAAAGCAGCGCCGAGTAGAAATATGAATGCGGAGCAGCCTTCAGAACCTCCGCCTCCTTCGGCGGACACTAACAAAGAACGAGGGAACAATAGTCAAGAAGGTCCTGTGAGGGACCAACGGTCAGCCGAAAATTCAGTGCATAGGGATAGCAATCCCCCACCCTCTCCTAGGACTCAAGAATATGTGACCAAGGAGCAGTTCGATGCCCTCCAGGAGAAATACTACCGGATGGCCGAAATGATGAAGGAAGTCTCCAAGGTTGTCACTCAAAGGACAAACGAAATAGCGAGAGACTAAAATGTCCAAGCAGAACAAGTTCGAGAAGAAGACCGCAACAGTTTAGGATCGTTGAGATCTGGTCAGATCCTCGAAATCGTGCGGCAAGGGAAAGCCTTGCACCTGGAGAGAGGGCACGACATGCCACGAGAGCTAGGCATGAAGAGCCATGTTAAGGAGACGATCAGAGCTATGAAGACCTACGGTTGAAGCAGATGATTCTCGACTTGAAGGATGAAATCTAAAAAGTAGCAAACAACCAGATAGGCATGCGTGAGTCCGACCTCACTAATGACACGACTTCAGCTGATGAAGTTATGAGGGATCCACTCCCCGTCAAATTTCGTTTGCCCAAGTACAACACTTACGATGGGACGGGAGATCTAGTCGACCACCTAGAGGGGTTCAAGGTTGTAATACAGTTCCGTTGGATGTCAAAAAGTATTATGTGTTAGGCACTCCCTTTAAAACCTTCAGAGCTACTGCGAGATTTTGGTACAATCTCTTGCCGCCGAAATCAATCGACAGCTTCAACAAACTGAGCCACATGTTCATGAAGGGATTCTCCAGTAGTCAACCCCTTCAAAAGACCACTTTGTACTTGACCAATGTCAAGGAATACGAGGGAGAATCACTACGAGATTACATGAAACGTTTCCAACAGAAGAAGATTATGATCAGAGGCTTGGACCCGAAAGAAGAATTCACGGTCCTTTTAAGAGGTGTCAAAGATAAAGAACTAAAAAGATCCACGCCGAAACATGCAACAAGAAATTTGGCAGAACTGAAGGCCCGATGTGATAAATACATTCAGATGGAAGAAACCCTGCAGGCTGATGAGAAAGCCGAAGGCAAGGCAGGAAAGAAAAGAACTTTAAGAGAGGAGAACAAGCCTTCCGAGGGAAAGAGACAAAGGTCGGAGCATAATTAGGCACCCAATCCACCAAGAAAATTTGAAAGGTACGCATACCTCAACTGAAGGAGAACTAATGTGTTGATGCAGATAAAACACTCCTCGGATGCCAGAGCCCTAAAGTGGCTGAGGAAGATAGGACGACACCCCGAAGGTGCAACATGGACAAATATTGCCACTTCCACAGAGGTCATGGCCACAACACCGAAGAGTGCTGGTACTTGAAGGGAGAAATAGAAAGTATGATCCAAAGAGGATATCTGGGTTGGTTTGTGGACCACGAAAAAGAGGATCCCCAAGATGGCAATGATAGATAGGACAACCACCAGAGGGATAGAAGTTATCGTCAAGAAAGAAGAGGACCAGCCCGTAGAGGCAATCGGGAACGGTGAAGGGACCGAACTTCTGAAGAAGCTGACCCTCACCCCCAAGACGACAAGAAAAGCCCAACCAGGGTCATAGCCACTATCAGCGGGGGACTGGTAGCAGAAGAAAGCTTCATTTTGGCCATGAAAGCTTAGGCCTATGCAAGAAGCATACATGTGATCGAATGGTCAAATAAGGAGGCGAAGACAGGGATGATTATCTCCTTTTCAGATGATGATCTAGAAGGAATTCAGATGCCTCATGATGACGCCCTAGTAATCACCATAACCTTAGCCGATTGGAGGGTAAAAAGGATCTTGGTGGATTATGACAGCTCAACTAATATCTTATTTCTCGAAGCTTTCCAAAAGATGGGTCTAGACAAAGAAAAGTTGAAGAGAGTCGAACACCATTGCAGGGGTTCTCAGGCACCTCGGCAAAAGTCAAAGGTTTAATTGAATTACCTGTGAGAGCTGGCACTGGATATCGCCAAGTTATGATTATGATAAACTTCCTCGTGGTCGACATCACATTTGCGTACAATGCCATATTGGGAAGAGTTGGCTTGAACCTGCTAAAAGCCATCGTCTCCACACCGCATCTCAAGATGAAGGTCCCTACAAAGAATGGGGTCAAAGAATGCTAAGGTGATCAAGAATCGTCCAGAAAATGCTACACCACTACCTTATGGGGAAAGGAGAAGGTAGGTGAAGCACTTTCGATAGAAGACCTGCATGATGACACCAATCATCAGAGAGGGGAACCAGCTGAGGACCTAATCCAAGTTGACGTTGAAGAAGGGGACAGTACTTGTCAGTTCCAAGTTGGAGCATTAATGCCGAGGCAACAACGGGAAAATATTATCTCATTCCTTCAGGATAATTCTGATGTCTTCGTCTGGTCAGCCTCAGACATGCCTAGGATAGCTCGAGAAGTGAATGAGCATCAGCTGAGTGTTGATCCGACTAAGAAGCCAGTACAACAGAAGAAGAGAACTTTCACCCCCGAGAGGTAGCAGAAGATAGTTGAAGAAGTAGAGAAATTGCTAAAGGCTAAGTTCATCTGAGAAATCTGATACCCCAAATGGATATCCAATGTGGTAATGGTTTCGAAGGTAAATGGGAAATGGAGAATATGCATCGACTTCATGGACTTGAACAAGGCCTGCCCGGAGGACAGCTACCCCCTATCGAAGATAGACCTTCTCATTGATGCCACTTCAGGGCATGAGGCATTAAGCTTCATGGATGCATACTCAAGGTACAATCATATCAAAATGTGTGAGGATGATGTCTCAAAGACATCCTTCATAATCGAAGGGGGATTGTATTGCTATGAAGTAATACCCTTCGGGCTAAAAAACGTGGGGCCACTTACCAAAGGTTAGTGAACAAAATCTTTAAGGAAATGATTGACAAGACTATAGAAGTGTATATGGACGACATGCTTGTGAAGAGCTTGAAGGTAGGGATGTAAACGGATCGAATTCGGCTCAAATAATAGCCTATCCGAATTTGAATCCGTTCAATAGGAGCCTATCCAAATTCGATCCGTTTATCCGACCAGATATCAAAAACGCCATTAAATTCAAATTCGCTTATCTTAACGGTAATCAGATATTATCCGATCCGATCCGCTCCATTTAACAAACAGATACCGAATATCCGAATCCGAGAATCCGATTATAACTTAGACTTCTTTGTTTGCCTGTGTGTAATTGTAAATGAAAGCCATCACACATGCTCACTCACTCACAATAAATACAAAAATCAATTCAAGCAATTTAGTTTGGAATCACATAGCCTGGAATCACAACAAAAACCAGCTTTAAGAGCCTAATCCAAATATGTTTTTGTTCAAATTTTGAGAAGGTATAAGTCATAGAGAGTAGATTTATCTAAAAAAAACACTTGGTACTCCAATAACTACACAAATCCATTTTGACCAACTGAACTCAAAACAAATCCATCCTGACAAGCATCACATATGATATTTCTACAATATTATTATGTAATAAAAATTAATATATTTACTTAATATTATAATGAAAGAAACAGATTCAGAGAAACGGATAAGGATATTCTTTACCATTGGATAGCTAAACGAATCGAATAATAATCGATCAAAAACTAGGATTATCATATTCGTATCCTCTTAGTTTTCGGACCAGTTTGGATAATTTCTGGATATGCATTTTTTGAATACGGATCCCCCTAAACAAATATGAACCCGGATTGAATACTGATTTTTGACTATCCATTTATACCCCTACTTGAAGGCGGAACATCATATCCAGGACCTAAAGCAAGCATTCCAAGTACTGAGGGAATACAGCATGAAGCTAAACCAAATGAAGTGCGCATTCAAAGTAACATCAAGAAAGTTTCTCTGCTTCAAGTCCTAGCAAAGTGTGAAGCAAGTCCAAGAGCTGATAGGAAGAATTGCTGCCTTGGGTCGGTTCATTCCTCGATCAGCTAACAAATGCCTCCGTTTTTTCAAAACCCTAAAAGAGTCCAAGAGGTTTGAGTAGACAAAGGAGTGAGAGAAGTCCTTTGAACAGCTAAAGGAGTACCTAGTGACACCCTCGCTGCTGACAAAGCCAAACACTGGGGATATTTTACAACTATACCTAGTTGTATCGACCGTAGCAGTAAGCGCGGTACTACTAAAAGAAGAGGAAGACAACAATGGCCTATATACTATGTCAGTCAAACCCTGTTAGACACCAAAACCAGATACAGGAAAATGGAAAAAGTGGTGTATGCACTTGTGATAGGAGCAAGGAAACTAAGACCCTACTTCCAGTCGCACATGATATGCGTGCTAATGGACCAGCCCTTGAAGAAAATATTATAAATGCTGGACACGTCAGGCCGACTGGTAAATTGGGCCATAAAGCTGGAGGAATTCGACATCATATACAAATTGAGGACCGCAGTAAAAGAACAGGCCCTGGCTAACGTTATAGTCGAAACAACATTCCCAAATGAACTGCAGGAACTAGCCGAGGACAAGGCCTGGACATTGTATGTGGATAGAGCGTCTAACAAGGTAGGAAGCGGGGCAGGAATTATACTCATTAGTCCCGTGGGATTCAAGATTAAGTATGTTTTGCATTTCAACTTTAGTGCCTGCAATAACGAAGCCGAATATGGAGCACTGATAGCCAGAATTAATCTGGCAAGAGCTCTGATAGTGCAAAAGCTAATGGTGCATAACGACTCGCAACTTATAGTTTGACAAGTGAACAGTGACTATGAAGCGAAGGAATATAGAATTGCTAAATACCTGGGGAAGGTGTGAGAGAAGCTGCAACATTCTAAGAGTTCGAGGTGAAACAGGTGTCACACATAGAAAATGCTAGCGCAGACGCACTGTCACAATTAGCAACATCAGACTTCATGGAACTAGGGCGTTTGGTATACTTCGAGGTATTACCTCAACCGAGTACCAAGAATCCCTAAGAAGTATTGCCCATTGATGGTAACGACCCCAGCTAGATGGACCCTATAATAAAGTACTTGAAGAAGGGAGTGCTCTCGGAGGATAGGGACAAGGCGAGGAAAGTACGTGTACGATCAACACGATTTCTATTAAAGGACGAAGCACTATACAAGATAGGATTCACCACACCATATCTAAAATGCTCGGACTCTATAAATACCGAGTATGCTCTCAAAGAGGTACACGAAGGAATATGTGGCCAACATCTAGGGGCCCTGGTCTTAGCCCACAAAGTGTTATGTCAAGGCCTATTCTGGCAGACTATGAGGAAGGATGTCGAAGAATTCATCAGGAAGTGAGTGAAGTGACAAATGTTTACCCCCGTCCCTCGGCAAACTTTCCTCCCTATCAAGTCCCGTACCATTCACCATATGGGGAATAGACATCCAGGGGCCATTCCCACTAGCTACGAGACAAAGAAAATTTGTTATGGTGACAGTAGACTACTTCACTAAATGGGCAGAAGCCGAAGCACTGGCCGCAATAATAGAAAAGAATGTACGAGACTTCTTTGAAATGGCGGTGGTTTATTGATTCGGGACTCCAAAGTGACAGTGATAGACAACGGAACCCAGTTTGTCAATCCAACTATTGACTCTTTTTGTGAAGCCCTCACCATTAAGCATAGAAAGACATCCGTCGGTTATCCCCCGACCAGCGGATTGATAGAGGTAACAAATCGTACATTGCTCCAAGGAATAAAGAAAATATTGGATAATGCTAAGGGACTATGGGTAAACGAACAACACAGCATCCTCTAGGCTTACCAAACAACTGAAAGGTCAGCCACTAGAGAAACACCCTTCAATTTAACCTATGGCATAAAAGCTGTACTCCCGGTCGAGATCGATGTTATAACCCACCAAATTCAATACTGCGAAGAAGGCAAAAATAATGAGGGACTTCGAGCCAATCTAAACCTCTTATATGAAGTGCGAGAAGACTCATAGGAAAGGATTGCAACTTACCCGTAAAAAGTGGCAAGGCACTATAATTCCAAAGTCCGAAGAAACGAGTTCAGAGTAGGAGACCTCGTCCGAAGAAGGGCAGAGGTGTCAGACCCAAAGCATCAAGGGAACTTAGCTCCCAATTGGAAACCTTATAGAGTCACCAGGATAATACAACCAGGCTCCTATCACTTAGAGACTACGAGGGTGAGAGAGGTACCCCAATTATGGAACTCGAAGAACCTGAGAAAATTCTACCAGTAGTAGTAGCATGTATATTTATTTGCAATCAATTATTTTTTTAATTCTTACTACTCATCATTTCTTTTCAAGCAAACAACTTGTAGTTTCTCATCCCCAAACGTTTTAGAGGAATTTTTATAAAAAAATTTGTTCATGACAATTGATTCCGGATAATGGCCTAGCCAAAAACTCAAAAACATACCCCTCGATTGGGAGCCAGGCCAAAGCCGAGCAGACTTGACCGAAGGATCTTCCCTCGATTGGGGGCTCAGGCTAAGGCCGAGTAGACCTAACCGAAGGGACTGCCCTCAAATGATTGCCCAAGACCAAAACAGACCTAACCAAAAGAGTCACCCTCGGTTGAGAGCTTAAGCCGAAGCTGGCATACATGACCGAAGTTACAACTTGGTCCTACACTTTGGCAAGGACCTACGCTCACGGGCCAAGGAAGATCGCTCGAATATCTGAATGGGGAAGGCTACCAACAACCATTACCCTTCGGCTTTCGGCCAGCGAAGAGGCTTCCGTAACTGAAGGTTGAAGGGTAACACAACACTTGGAAAAATTTACTTGTGTAGGAGCTTCGGCCTTCATAACCCCACCCTCGAACCAATAGCATACCTCGGTCATCCTTTGGATATAAAGGGTTAGCTGAAGCTCATATTACACTTGAAAAAATTTATTGGCATAAGAGCTTCGGCCTTTATGACCCTACCCTCTGGGCAAAGACTCCTTGGCTATCCTTTGAATTCGAGACTAGTCATTGGGATTATAAAGAAGAGAAAAGAGAACACGGCAAGAAAAAAAAAAGAAGTTAAGGAGTTCATTCATTGAAAAGGCCTAAAGGCCAAAGTTACATTTAAAAGGGCCGGAAGGCCGAAAGTTACATCAAAAGGGGCCCGAACACCGAAAGTACATAAAAAAAGGGGGCCTGAAGGCCAAGAGGAAATCCTCACTAGGCGTCTGTCGGCTGAAGGACCTCATCATCGGTATGAAAAGGGACGTTGTGGTCTGAACCGTCATGGTTGGGAGTGAGGGGAATCTCACGGGTCTATTGGACGACGTCGTCCTCACTACCCTCTATGACCTCAACCATCTCGGTGGTAGTAGGGGCTACCTCGCCTTCCTCATCTTCAAAGATGAGGCTGCTCTCCTAGAAGGAGAACCCCGGGTGGTGTTCAAGGATCCAATCATAGACCTCGGTAGCACCCATGGTGTATCCTAGGTCTGTCGCATGAGTCACCTCCCTCCTATAAGCGTCAAAGGCCTTATACTTTCGGACTCCCATCTTCTCAGCCTTCCGAAGCCTCTCAGACAGCTACCCCTTCAGGTCCAAAAGCTGGTGTTCGTACTCCTTGCGGGCTTGGTCATGCTCGGCCTCCAGGTTCTCCACCTTTTGAAGCAGCATAGTCCACTTATTGTTGAGGATGGACCGTTCGCATTCAGACTTCTCGAGGCTTCGTGTCAAGGCCTCGGCCCTTATGGTAAGCTGGGCGACTTGGTTGTTAGCCTGCAAGACAAACCAACACTTGGTCATTTTTTGAGAAATGAATAATAAAAGGAAAACTGGGTCAAAAGGACGATGGTTACTCTTGTTAGGAAAACATAAGTGTTAGTGATCATCGTCGAAGTACTCTGCTCTTGATCCTAGGCAATATCCCTCGAGAGCCTACCCTTCTGTATGAGCTCTTGGGCAACATGCCCAATGACGAAGGTGTCATCCTCCTTGACAGACCACACTAGGAAGAAGCCAACTTCGGTTCGGCCTCAAGGGACACCTGGACTTCAGAAGTTACCTTCGGCGGGGACCTTGGGTGGGGCAGGCATTCGCCCAAGAGCTACAAGTGCCTGCACGGCCTCCGGTGTTGGGTCCTCCACCCTCACTCTCTTCTTCTTGTTAGCTTGAGGCTCGGAGGCTGAAGCCTTCCCCTTCTCTTTCTCCCTCTCCTTCTCCTGCTGCCTCTGAAGCCGATCTTGCTTGGCCTTTGCTTACCTTTCGACAGTAGTAGTCCGTACTTCAGCCCTTGAAAGTTACACTGCATCAAGGAAAAATAGGTATAATTAGTACAAAGGGCCGAGGTCCGAACTTAAAGCAAACTCGGGCAGACCTGGGACTCACCCGAGCTAAGCCCGAATCTGAACAACATGGCGTCCGATTTGAGACTATCGAACTCAATCGAAGGGCATGTGTCATGGTGCTTTGCTATCACCATTGACTCTGCGTCTGTCCCGAAGAGGGCAGGTGCAGAGTTCACTGTCCTTAGATCAGGGATATCCTAGATGGTACCGAAGGGCACCCCCTTCGACAACCTCATGAGGAAGAATTTTTCCTTCCAACCATGGATCGGCGAAGGGTAACCATTCAACAATCAGAGATCTTTCCGAGGGCTGAAATAGTACTAGCCCATTCAGAGTTAGCTGCGTTGGGTAGATCCCATAGTGCCGAAACACTTGGGCAAAAAAGGGGATGGAAGGGGAGCCAAAGGCCAGCTTTAAAAGCATCCTTGTATAGACATAGCTCCTTAGGATTCCTATAGTTGGCCCTATCTATCAACCTCGGGTTTCGGAGCACAAACACATCTGGGATACTATAGGAGGCCTTTAGTTCCTCGAGTTCGAGCTAGACCATAGTAAACACTATCTTGCGAGCCTCCACCTCTAGGGCGTCTTGGGTTCTGGGCTCGGAACTCAAACACCCTCTCTCTGAACTCCTCACCATTCGAGCCACCCTCAGATCCACGTGGTGTGGCTATGGATGAGGAATCACGAGAAGAGGGCGAATCCGAGGAAGAATATGAAGACATACCTCTAATATCCTCAGAATGTTGACACCTTCTGTAATACCCTACTTTTTAAACCCGGTCTGAGTTTGCGGTTGAACCGATTTAACCATGCAGGAATCGAGCCAGAGGAAATTAGAGCGGGTTCCTTATGGGCTATGATGGCACGGGTGACCTTAAACACCGGCTAGCCCGATAAGTCCGAGCCAGTGCCAGAAGAGACGGGAGTGCCCAAGCCGTGTACATGCACCTACCATAAGGCCATGTATGGATAAAGCAGGTATTATATCCATATTTTAAGGTATATACGTATGCTACATCGTATGCCAGGGGTGGGGTTCGTGCCGAGGCCTG
>NC_056557.1:19725461-19728021 GCF_013358625.1 Macadamia integrifolia
CTTCTTTTTACATTGTTTTGGAAACCTAAGAACTCAATCATGTGGATATATAAAATACATGATTTCCAATCCTAAGAGGAAAAGGAGGGAAACGGATAATCTATTATTGTCCGTAAGGCCAAGGCAAATAAGTTAGTATAAAAGTCAAAACAAATTGCTGCAGAATCTCACCCGATCAAATCAAATTGCAGAAAAAGATATTCAACGGCAATTATGTAACCAAAATCCAAGGAAAAACTGTAATATCATATCGATATTGATATTGATACAGATCAATCGTATTGGGTTGATTGGATGAATTTGGCAATATATAGGTTAATCTATGTGACAAAGGATCCCACACACATCTCAATGATTAAATTTTAATTCAAACTAAGCAATGAAAATTGCAAAAACACTTAATCAAAGTTTTAATAAAATTTAAAAAATGCTACGAAATGGAGATGAATATAAAATACAAAATGACGTCTTTGTAATTTTAACTACTTCCTCTACTCATTTTTAATTGAAATTGTATCAATGAGATGCTTACAGTTTACCTGGTATTTAATCACGTGGATTAACCCATGTGGCAAATAGTAAAGCATCATAATTCACTAGAAATAGTGACGGAAAGAAAACCTATTTAAAAAAAAAAATCAGTTTTTTAGAAAAATTTACCCTCTCTTTAACCAAATACAATGTCAATGCTCAAGTATCACAATTAAAATTCAATTAGTACAAACCTAATACTTAATAGATAACATAAAACATTAATTATTTGATTGTCCTATAAAAATATGATAATATTAGTATGTGAATATTAACATATTAGTATTTTCTCTATTTTTTTTCCCCCACTAATGATCAGTAGAAAATGTATGAAAGATAAGAAAAACATTACTACAGGACATCAATATCTAATTCAAATTAGATAAGGCCAATGTCAGGGAAAGTTTATTTGTGTGAGGATAAGGTTTTAAAAATTGGATTAAAATAAAATCAATAAATTTGATTTGAAATCGATGGACACACCAATTCTGATTAACCCAATTTCTTCATCTATTGATTCCAATCTAGTTAGGGATTATATGAAGATCACTATTGGTATCCATATCTGACTTTTTAAACCTTTAAACCTAATGGAGAATCTTAGAGAGGATGTTTAGGTGGGCAGCCTTTTTTAACTTTTGTGGAGTATTGATTTTGTCCATTAGATCATTGGATAGGTAGGAATACACGCATGAATATTTTATATATCGATTTTTATAATACTATCTCAATCATATGATTCATCATTTCTTATGGTTTCTACCCCCAAATAGTCTCATTTGTCTAATGAAGATAGTCAATTCTTTTTTTTTTTTAGAGGGAGAGAGAGTCTAGGTGGGCAGGCTTTTCAACCTATTGTGGAAGATGATTTGGCAAGTCATTGGTTGGATTGCGATCATCTCCAATGATTTGGGCATTCAACTATCCGCCAACCATCTTCCCAACCTTTGGATGGATTTGAACACGTATCCCCATTCAAGTGAATGTCCTGGAGGATGGTTAAAGGATAGTTGGACGTCCAATTCATAGAGAGGAGCCAATCCCCATCGGATACCTAGGAGCATCCTACTGATTATCTATACCTCAAATTGTTTACACTTCCTCAATCGTATGACCCAATCATTTCATTTTATTTTTGCCACCAAATATTCTCATTTGTCTTTTTTAAGTTCATTTAATTAAAAAAAAAAATTAAGGAAGAGGGTTTTTCATGTTTGCCAGTGTGGAAGAATCTCCCATGTTTACTAATCATGACATGGGAAATACTTACTTTACCCAAAAAAAGACATGGAAAATACTTTCTTCAACAAGAGTCCACATGGTATCCATATGGGCAGGATGTAAAAACGTGTGGAAAAATGTATCCACATTATCGACGTAGGATCTTGTTCTTCAAAATTAATATGAGAATAAACAAAAGATACTGTTGGTGTGAACCAAACTATTAACACATATAGTTTTATATCTGAAGGGCCTCACTGCACGCTTGTGTTTGTCTCTCTCCTCCTCCTTGTAAAATGACTTCCCTGTCCCCCTTAGATTGAATTGAAGTGATGACTTTTTATTTATTTTTTGGGTAAAATTGAAGTGATGATTAGGTCTTGGATAGGTGTAAGAACCACGCTCCTAGACGAAGAACAGTTCCCCTTTATAAAAGGGATTTACTTAATAATTTATAATCTTATTTATTTTAGTCCTTCTAATGTAATACATTATTTTTTAATGAAATTAAATTATGTCATTTATATGTGTAATAAAAAAATATAGGCAAAATAATAATATATTTTTATAGTAAGTAGTAATATATATTTTTCAAAATATATAATAACAAATTTCTTAGTATTAGGAATTTTAAAAAACTTAAGCATACAGATTTATGTGTATGAGAAACATAACAAAGTTTCATAAAATAATTTTTAAGCTAGGTATATATGATGAATAAATACATACATGTCGACCTCATAGGCTTATACTACAGATTTTGATATGTACCATTTCCCCCTTAGAATATATATCCTTAGCTTGTATG
>NC_056557.1:19728062-19763949 GCF_013358625.1 Macadamia integrifolia
CAAAAAAAAAAAACATATATATATATATATTTAATGACTTTTTTATTTTAATTTGTTTATAGAAAAAAAAAGAAATCTTGTCCATTTGACAAAAAACACAAAGACTGATGTGGGTATGAAAAGACTAGGGTACCCGCCACTGTGGACACTGATATGCTCCTACACACCCTCCTATTGGTCCCTCCCATTGGTATGATGTTTTCTACGCCAAATTGACAGAGTTCTATCATCTTTATATATATATATATATATATATATATATTCATATTACTCTTGTTGTTAATGCTTCCTTCAAACTCTCTACCATTGCAATTGTTGACTCAGGTGCTCAACTTAATTGCATTAATGAAGGAGTCATCCCAACTCAGAACTATGAATGTACTACCCAAAGACTTACTGCTGCCAATGGTGCTGGCTTAACAGAACTCAGAAGTGTTATATATTCTTATAAAATCCCCACTAAAAGCCAAAACTAATGCCTTGTTGATTGACTATTGGATTATTACTTGAATTATGGTGTAGTTTAATGAGTTGGTTCCTAGATAATTAACTTTTCCTACAGGCTCATCTGGTTTGATGTAAACTAATGAATGTAGTATAAACAACTTAGAAGAAAACAGACTTTGTAGCACAAAAATAGATATATTTTCTAATAGTACTATGTTGATGATGACGAGAAATTTTTTTATTTAAATTAACATTATTTTACAACATTTACACAAGAGTCAAATTGTTACAATAAAATCCCACGGGAAAATTAGAACATGAAATGCTATGAATTTAGTTTTTTAAGTATGATTTTTTTTAGAGGGATAATATATAATCAAAATCGGCAAAGGAGAATTTGCTGCCATGATAAAAGCAATTTACAAGAAAAGAAAGGGCTTGGAGTCACAAAAAATTAGAAAAAATAAAACTCAATTACATCAAAAGCAAGAAAAATAGTTTCCTTATTGTTAGATGCGAAATCAGAAGGAAAATTATAGAGGTGAAGTAAGATTTAAGAAAACACATATCATCTAAGATATTAGAAGTAGCCAATCTAGAAAAGAGTTGGGAAAATTCAAATTATTGTAGCAAAAAACTACGCCGTCATGTTTTCAGTCACTTAAGGATACAAAGATAAAGACAAAATAGAAGAGAGATAAGAAGTGGCCTCTAATGGGAACTCTCTCATGCTTAAGTTAGATCTTTTATCTTATGCCTCATCTTTCCTATTTATTAGAAAAATGAATGATGTAACCCTAATCATAGTGGACAAGTGAAACTTTGTATTTACCCTTTGTCAGGAGTTGTATTGATGAAAGGAGTTTTTGCTTCTTTTTTGCAATAGAAAATCCACATACCTTAAGGCCCTGTTTGTTAAATGGAGAAAAATAAAAAAGGTAAAAAGGGATGGAAATTTTTTATTATTTCATTTTTTTTTCTTTTCTTGTCAATCCAACCAACAATATGTGGGACCACTCTTATAAATTTCTCATCCCTTTTAATCTGTCAAACAAATGGGACCTAAAGAATATGATGATTTTAAGTTTTTAACCATTTTTAGATTCGACGTAATCTTTTACTACATGTCAATTATTTATTAGTGGGTTGATATTATGCGTATCAAGAATCAAGAATGAATGATAAGATTAGAAAGTCACAACCAACTTAGTCAGGACCAAAGCATCATGAGTCACCTCAACCTCCATTTAAAAAGCAGGAAGTAGGAACTAAAATTCCAATTAGCAGCAATGAAGACGTCATTGTAATCCTTAATATTTACCTCAAAGAAGCAAAAATTGTTATTCTTATTCCAGTTATGACTTGAATCATCACTCATGTGTGTGAATCTACTGTGAAGTGGGATCATAGCTGTACTTGTGCAAGGAGAGATTCCCATTAAAAATTTGAGAAAGTTTCTCTTGACTCTTGGTGAAGAGAATTAGAGGTCATCCTTCTCCACCCCATTCTACAAAGTCTGCTTTTGCTTTAGAGTTACATTTGACCGCCAAAAAAAGAACTTAGAATCTCTTTCATCCTAGGTGAGTGGGGAAATTCGGTTCAATAAAATTTTGTATAAAGTTTTCTTTACACAAGGAATGGACTTGGAAAGAGTAGTATCCACCATTTAAATTAGGGGAGGTAATATAGTGATGAAATTAAGATTACATTTGGCATGCATTTTAGGTCAAAAATGTATTTTAAGAATTCATACCAATAAAAGGATGTATCTAGTGCATGAGGTTCTTGCATGTGCAAGGTCCTGAGAGAGGCAAGAATTACGTAGCCTTTCCTTGAGAACATTGAGAGGTTATTTTGACCGCTTGACCACCAGGAATATCCCCATTCATAGGTCCGAGATCTACATCTGGAAATTGAAAGGTTTAAATGATCAACTCTACTTCACAACATCCGTACCTTTACTGTTGGACCAAGCGCGGCACTATTGATGCTCTCAGGCGTGCTCCGATTGGCCCCATGCCATCGTAAGGGCTATGCAACTTTTTAGGAAACTTATTATCTTTATCCTTGGATTAGAGTTAAGATCTTCAAAAGGTGGGGAGGAAGGTGAGATACCACATACCATATCTTGAGTCCACATCCTTTGCAGCGAGCAGTGAGCATCGGACGACTAAGAGCATTTGGGCATATGTCCCAAGGGGTTCCCAGCCACTTGATGTTCACTGCTTTTGTGTAGCCGCTGCAGACGATTTTCACTTCAGCTTGAGAAGATGAGATGATACATTATATAAAATAATAAATAATGAATTCAGATGTTTAATACCATGGGTGGAAAACTAAGATTGTGTTTGATATAATTTATTTGAATGCATTATCGACTTAAAATGTATGCAATCTAAGTGCCTAAAAATCTAATCATAAAATCACATCAACCTGAATGGAAAAATTGGATGGCCAAAACATTTCTCCAAAATTTATGTTATTAACTTTTTCTAGGGTGAAAAAAGTTTCTCCAATAGTAATGCATCACCATATTGGAAATGGTTGCATGAGAACAAAATTCTTGAGTTTGGGATCTCATGACTATGAGAATCAACTGAATTCTATTACATCACATCACCAATTACGTGGTTAAGTTTTTTTTCTTCTACCTTAATAGTCCACTTGATATTATACCTATTTCCTAGTAGTCCACTTGATATAACACCTTTTACCTAGTTGTCCACTTGATATCATACCTATTTCACAGAGTGAAGTAATACTTGACGTCAGGGCTTAACTATCAAGTTGAAGTATTTAATGAAAACTAAGCTCAAAATTGCATTGATTCTCTTTCCTGTTTTTGGGAAAATTTTTCTTCTTCACAATGGCTTGATAATTTCGTCATGTGAAAGAATATTATGGTAACTCTAATATTTGGATATCTCGAAAATTATCTAGTTTAATCATATGTAAAATTTTATTATTTAATTCAAAAAAATTACCCAAATGTGAGAAACTTTGGTTATAAAATAATACCCATTAGTTATAAGGTAAAAATAAACTTTGGGTATCATAATTATCTACCAGCATGTATGATGAAGATTCAAAATATCATTTTTTTAGTAAGAGAATTGTCCGTAAACTGTTCCTAGAGTTCCATCCAAACATATTGTTGGTTATTGTTAAAGCGATTTCTTTGCATTTTGGTTGAAAGAAAACCCAATCTTAAAAGCAATATAAAAAGTGTGAGATTCAGTTTAAAAAATTCATCATTTTACTTGGATACATGAAATGATAAGAACAAAGAAACCCAACATAGGGAGCAATTTTAGTGCAAGGCAACCCATGGGAAAAAACAGTGGATAAGCGCATAGGTGGAGTTGAAATTTTACGTATAACCAAGGCTCAAGGTGCTCTGCACACTTGTCAAGTTTTAACCCAATCATGATTGATCACATGACAAATAAAACACGAAAAATTCAAACTGTCAAGAGGTTGTAAAGGATTACGAAAAATGCATGAACTTACATGGGAGGATAAGTGATTGAATTTGAGACTGAAATTTGACCGATAACTTATTTAGATAATTTCCTAAATATCCAAAAGTCAAAATGCAAAATCATCAATTTTGTTTTTTTACTTTTTTATTTTTACTTTCACCAAAATTTTAAGGGAACATATGGCTTACAAAATTTTACCTGTGGTCATTTTATGTCCGAGCTAATGGAGCTGTACTTGCATTTCAACTCTGCAATACAGGCGGGTTTGATTTGGAGAATTGATCATTTGAACCAAAACAACTTTTGGTTCAAAATTGAGCCCATGATCAAACCAACTCAAGTGCCTTTACAGATGCTTGAAGAGTCAATATCAACTTATCAACCAGGCCCACCAAAGTTAGTGGACAACTTTGACCTATGTATAGGAAGCAGATAATGGTTGTCTTCATCAGGAGCTGACTCCACCACATCTAAATTGTGGATTACAAGGTTTCTTCTACGCATGAAACACGCCCCAAATCAATATTTATATACATTTTTTTTTTTTTTTTTTGGTAGTGGGTACTCATCCATTTATTTTTTCCTTTCTTGTATATTTTCTTTTTATAAATGGTTTCCGAAAGAACAGGTAAAAAGAATATATATGATATTTTAATGACGGTTTGGAAAATAATATCATCCATATCAGATCTACGTCATAATATAAAAGAGTATAAGTATGGACCCCATTTTTATTATGTGAGAAGGGTATAAAGAATCTGAACAAGGATAACATAGATATGTTTACCATTTTATATATTTTTATAGGAAATAAATTAATGATGTAAATAGATGTTTGAAAATCAAAATCGATTTGCATCTATGTCTGTATATCTGTATTCAAATTTGAATAATCAAGAACATGATCAATTCAATTCAATTCAAATAAAAATTTTATTACTAATAAAAAAAATTATGTAACTAACGATCTTGACGGTTCGTGAAGATTCGATAGGATCTACAGAATGAGGAAAAGAGTTAAGGCTCTCTTTGATAGGATTTCTATTTGTATTTATTAACTATTTTTTAGAAATTATTTGTGACAATAAATTATGGACCACAAATAGTATTTGTTTGATTACTATTTATAAAATAGATTATATAATGAGAAAATAGGTTATAGGTTTCAGGTTTCACCTTCAGCTTGAGCTTCGAGCGAGAGAGATGATAGGATTTGAGATTTTTTATTGAAAAAGTATAAAACATACTAAAATTACCTATTTATCTTTGATTTTGAGTAGTTTAGCACACGTGCTCATTTAAGGTAGTGTAAAAATCAACGTAAATGATTTGCTGCCACAAATCACAAATAGCTTGAGAGTAATTTGTGATTTATGATTTATTCTACTTTATTATAAATAGAAATAAGTGCTATAAATTATACCAAACACTTGTAAAAATAGAAATAAATAAAATAAATACAAATAGAAATCAAACCAAATAGAACCTAAGACAACGGAGAGAAATAGATTTAAAGTATGGGAGAAAGGATCTAAAGAATGAGGGAAAGAACTAAGACAATTGAGAGACATAGATTTGGGAAGGAAGGTCTCTTTTGGATAAAACAGGGGTGTAAACAGAAAGTCAAAAATCCAGATTCTATTCACATAAGAATCTTATACGAGGGTATCAAGATTAAATCTCATTCAATATGTGTTGGATCCATGGTTTCAAGTATCGGTCTGTGCCATATTAGTTGAAGTCGATTCGAATCAGTTGAGAGGTAAAATAGCAAAAATTTAGTACTTCTAGAAAAAACTAGGGCAAAGTCGATCGATATACACCGATCCAATCCGATACGGATCAGTACCGATACCATCCCCTAAATCCTCGGTTGGATCTGTTTACATTGAAACCCGTGTCAGGTTCATAACTGGATCGGGGTCTGAGGTCTGATGAGACTTTGGTGAGTAGCTTTAATACCCTTTTAAATAGGTCCATGTGTCTTTGTCCGTTGGAACAATTTTGATGGAAGAGCAGAGGAATCCTCCAAAAATCCTTGAAGAAGAAGGAAAAGAAGAATCAGCTATGAAGAAAAAATCTCAAAACGAGATCAGTAGCTTACCTGATTCAATCCTTCTTCACATCCTCTCTCTACTACCCGTTAAATATGCCGCAGCAACAAGTGTTCTAGCCAAGAGGTGGAGGGACCTATCCATCTGCAACTTGATCCACGCCGCAAATCTTGACTTCGGTGATGAAGTTGCAGACAACCCAGCACCAGAACAATTCGTCGACTTCGTCAATCGATGTGTCAATATCCATGTCGGTAAGAAGATCGAGAGATTTAGGCTTTGCTTCGATCCCAGTGATCGATTTCGGTCGGATGCTGTGAACTGGATCGGATTTGCTACAAGAAAGAACGTGAAGGAGCTTCATTTGGATTTCTGCCGCAGACGAGATCATTACGACATTAGAGAAGAAACCACTTCTGATGAGCATAAACCCTTTGAATTGCCAGAACTTCTATTCACCAATGAATCACTAACCCATTTAGACCTCAGCCACTGTGTTCTTACCCTCCCTCTCGATTTCTCTGGTTTTGGATTCCTTAAAACTCTGAGACTCAGAGACGTTAATATCACCGAAACCACCCTTGAATGCTTACTTGCCAATTGCCCAGTTCTTGAGAAACTGATTCTAAAGGAATGCCCTCTGCAATCAATCAAGATCCCTGAATCGAATCAACAGCTCAGAACCTTAACACTCTGCCATTGTTGGCAGGGAAGCGAAATTGAGATATCTGCTCCCAATATTCGATCCTTCCTATATTGGGGGAAGCTCATGCAATGGTTTTCGATCAAGAACATTTCAGCCTTAGAAGAAGCGGTCATCTATATTAGAGAAAGAGAGGATGGGCGTCCTGACGATGTTCGTATAAGGATTTTGTCTGATCTTGCTTATGTTAAGATTCTAACCATTTGTGGAGGAGCTCTGCCGGTATAGCTTCAACTCTGATACTTTTATTGAGAATCTGTTCATAACCCGGATCTCAATTCTCAATCTGATTTTACTGATTTTATTGTTCTTGGTTGATGATCTTTCAGTGGCACACTCCAAAGGATTTTCGGGTTACATTCAATAATCTGAAAGAATTGCAGCTTTTGGCGGATTCAGTTTGTGATGTCTACAGCTTCTTCAGACAAAGCATCTGTCCTTGCCTAGAGAGATTTTACATACGGGTATGGTAACTGATTCTGATCTCTTCAGAAAGAAAAAAACCCTTTTTTTTCTTTTCTTTTCTTCATCTGTGATCAGTTAGGTCTTTTTCATACAGCTTCCGGGTGTCCCAGAAGATATGTGCCTGTGGGAATATGTGGGAATGCCAACAGTAGAACCACTAAATTGTGTGTTTAATCATCTGAAGTTAATCAAGATGGGTAATTTCAGAGGAAGCAAAGTCGAATTGAAGATGGTGAAGTTCTTGCTAGAAAGGGCTACGGTCTTGGAGTCATTGGTTTTGGTGGTTCCTCAAGAATCTTATGCTATTAAGAAAGATTTGGGAGATGAATCTGAGGATTCAGAGTTTCAGTCAAATTCCATCAAGACACCGCCGCTGTGTCTTCTCCAAGAGAAGCTTCTGCAATTGCCAAAGGCATCTTTGGGTGCCCAGATCATACTTCGTGAGAGTTTGGAAGGTTGCAATGATATTTTACTCAATCGTTGAAACTTTTTTTGGTCTCCAAGCAGAGAATCATATATGAATGAGTTGAAGCATTAATGGTCATAGAGGCTTTGTGGATTATCCTGAAACTTGAAGAATATTTAGATTGAATCAGTGAAAGCCACAGAGAAGGTGAGCCCTTATCAATTCTCCATCAGAAAACTCACCCTTCCCCTTTTTCCTGTTCTCCCTATTTCCCTGAATTATCAAGTAGCAGGCAAGGCCAACATCCAGGAAATGAGATAATCAGCTTCTGTGTATAAAACATTTTTGTTTGGGATACCCAGTTGTATCTATAGATTTGATAGTTGAGAAGAATGTCCTCTTTGAGTCCTGATTCAAGAGGACTTTCCTGTAGATTAATTTTGAATGGTTGGAATTTAGGACCAATGAGTTTGTAAGCTTAATTTATAGCCAGAAGCAGCTCTGCAACTCCAACCTCAGACCTCAATCTTCCCTGGAAGCAATATTGCAATTTCTATATCTTAATGGTCTCTCTGATCAGAAAGAAAGGAGAAACCTTTATTTTCTTTTGGATGAATAAAGGGTAACCCTTTTTCTTTTGGATGAATAAAGGGGAAACCTTTACTGACCAAATCTGTTCAAACCCACAGATAAGACAGATCCAGAGAGAGAGAGAGAGAGAGAGAGAGAGAGAGAGTCTTTCTAAATTCAAAATGTGAATAGGTTAAAAACGATATAGAGATCAGATGGTTTTTTTTTCATCTCAAGTACAGGAGAGATTTTTACAATATAAAAGTCCCAATTTTCTATTCTTGATTTTTTAAATCTTTTTGTTTTAATGTCCCGAAACTGATTCGTCTCACGTAAGCCATGAGGTAAGATAGGAAAGGTAAAACTAGGTAAGTGACTAGGTACGGGGTCCCAGAAGATAATAAGAAGAGCTCTCCTTCATGCTTAGGGGCCAGTTCTTCTTTCTAGTGCGTTCTACATAAAGCCAGCATAGAGAAGCATCTCCAAGTCTTCGATTTATGAAATCTGAAAGTGAATACAGAAAGCAGCACTCATTTCGATTTACCAGTGTGTCCTCCAGTCGTGGTTTAGAGAACCATTTATTTATTTATTACTTTTTTTTTTTAACCCTTTTTGGTTGTTAAAGTGGGTCCATCACAATAGTGGTTTGGAAGGGGGGGATTGGGCGCCCATGGCCCAGGGAGATCTGGATGCTTGGCAGACTGATACGGTGGGGGACTTGAAAACGAAACCAGCCTAAGACTTTGCTGTGACAAGCATGGGCACACATCACATTACAAAGCAAAATCTTTGATTGTAAGTGGGGACACTGCACTACACAAGAACTCTTGTCTTTTTTTTTGTTAATTAAAGCAAGGACAAGCACTCTTGTTACTCTCGGAAGGAATCCAACTCTCCCATCACCATTTTAATATGGGTAGTAATCCATGTAGAAGGATTGTAACCTTTCAAGAAATCACTTCATTAAAATGAAAACAGAAAAAAAAATTGATATATATATATATATATATATATAAGTTACTAGTAAACCATCTATTTTTATGTTTTCTCACTTAGAGTTGGTACTTGGGAGAGTATACAATATATCATTATAGTGTAGAGTAATTTTTTTTTTTTTCCCATTAATGATGGGTCTCCAGTAGGGCTGTAAGTTTGGCATTGACAATCCGAATCCACCCTAACTCGTCTTGAGCCCAAACCCTATCTAATCCAACTATGAGGTCCAACCCGGCCCAACCCAGCTCGACCCTAACTTGCCCTGAGTCTAACGCTGATTATTATTGTGTTTTGTAGAATGCAGGTGTCTCTCCTAGTTATGGGAGAGCCATATTTCCTGGTGGGAGTTTTTTGTTGTCATTGAGTTTCTTGTGTAATAAGAATATGATAGAGAACTGTATAACCAAAAGAGAGAGCACAAAGCCGAAGGAAAAAACCCATCGCTAAAGCCATGAGATAAGGATTGAGGAGAGGTGGGGGCTTGCAGTACTTGAGTTTCTTGGTCCTTATATATTGGAAATTAAGTATTATTATAGATCAAGATGAAATTCTAACAATAGTGAATCATTGGAATATATCTTAATATGTTGACTTTTGATGGAGGGGATTAAAAAAATGGATCACATGGAAAAATAGGGGCACATGGAATCTCCATGAAAGAATGATAAAATACCACGTTCAGTATAGTTTAATTGAGGAATTCATTTTAGCGTTTTAATTAAAAACCCTTTGCTTCAAATCTATTAATTTTCTTAATTTTCAAATGTTGTACTTATCAGAATGTGGTTCCACTAAGAAGACTAGGTAGGGTCTACCTGACCCAACCCCGGCCCAATCCTGAGCCCAGTAGGATTGGGCCTAAGCATGAACCAGGTAGGATTGTGTTAGGGTTGGGTTGAGTTTTGGGACCTAGGGTTGGGTTAGGGTTGTAAGAAACCCTGCCCAACCAGGCCCTGTTTCACCCCTAGTATCCAGGTGTTTGGCCTGACTAGTCCCATAGAGTCATATTAACCCCACAACTACATGGATCGGGTCATACCGAGGTTAAATAAGAATCATTCAACTTTCATTGAAAGCAGTGAAGAGCACTAAATACGCTATGTAGATTACATGATTTACATACATGGACATATACATGATCCATGTTAATACAAAGGAGAATATATAATGAACTTAGATTCTTAAATTGGAGATATGACTAATCCAGATATTATTCTTTATATCCAATGGCCAGAATGGACATATTATCTATCCACGTGATAGAATAGATACCTTTGTGATGTCTAAAAAAACAATAACCATTGGGACAATGACAATTCACCTTCTAATATATGGACCTTCTAATATATTGAAAATTCAAATTGATTTGAAAATAAATGCATAACCAGATGGTTAGATGCCTAACCCCAAGGAGGTAGCCAAATTGACAAGGGACCTTCGCCTTAGTAAGCATGTGATTCTGAGTTTGACTCTTCTTACTTCTTTGGGGCTTCTCACACGGGGGTGTTTAGTGTTCTTCGCTGCTTTCTATGAAAGTTAAATAGGTTTCATTCAATCCCTGTAAGACTCGGTCCACAAAGTTGTGGGGTCGATATGGACCTGTAGGACTAGTCCGACTAAAGGCTTAGAAATTCACCATTAGCAAAAATTAAAAAAAAAAGTTAGATAATTTGAACCCCAAAAAAATTACCCATCACCCACAAATATAGGGATGATACAACAATTGGAACCATTAGACAAGTCTGATGTGGTTTGGATGGGCCATAGTCAAATAATTGACCTAATACAATCACAACCCGTTCTATTTATTGACATACATCTGTTTGGCAGTCCTAGATATTGATAATATGATTTTGATGATTTGGTTTGGTTGGGTTGGAGACCTTGGATTCTACCTATCCTTAACATTCTGGTCTATCAAACCTACCATATAACAAATATTTGGATCATACAAGAAGGCCTTTGTAGGTGATTATATAGGAAACATTTGCCCTAACTGATATTAGGAGAGTGATTCCTTATCGAGTGCGGGTAAGATCACATTTCTAGACAATGGATAAAGATATCTTTTGCCAAGAGGAGGAGAGAGAGATTGACTCATAGGAGTGTTGGCATAGGCCATGCTCCCAGGCAGAGTTTTTTTTTTTCTTTGATATTATTCTTTCTTATTAAAAATTCTTCAATAAAATTTGTTCTTTATCCCGAGTAGGGGTGTCAATTCCTAAATCGAATCGGTAAAACCGGTCGGACCAAACTGAAAACAACACGGATCGAACCAAACTGAAGCCTTATTGGTTCGGTTTGGTTTGGAGTATTGCAACCCCAAAATCAAACCGAATAGCACCGAAAATCGGATGAACCCAAAACCAAACCGAAACCGGCTCAAAACCCGGATCGAAATTGAAACCAAACTGGTAAGAAACCGAAACACTCCAAAATTCATTAAAAAAATCAAAATTTGCATAGTTTTGTATACATTTGCATGGAAAGTCGAATCCAAACTGGACCAAAAATCAAAACCAACCCGGTTACAAATCGATTTAAGAAATCGAAGACAAACCGAAACCAAACCGCACCGAAATCGAAACCAAACAGAAACCAAAATTTCCTTATTGGTTCGATTTTGGTTTCAACTTTTTCACACCGAAACTGATTCAACCCGGACCAAAACCGAGCCAGACCAATCGATTGACACCCCTAATCCCGAGGAAGGATTCACCCACATGTCTAGTGTCTTCAACACTCCCTATCCATTTGTTGGATTTGGAAATACCCACCACTATTCGCTTATGCCCATCCAAATGCAATGTTGACATGGTAGAAGAATCTCTCTTTCATCATGATTTGAGAAAAACTTGATTCAAAGTCTTTTTAACTTTAACCTAAGAATTAAATTTCCTTTCATCCATATTAAAGAAAAAATCTATTTACCAATGATATTGTAAAACTACAATTAAACTCTGAGTTCATGATTAATTCTCATTCTCTATTATTGTTCATATCCTTTTCCGATCCAATTTCCCATTCCAATCAAAGATCAAATAGGGTGGATGAAGAAATTCTCTAATAACCAATACTAAACCGTCAATAGATTATCCAATTGACCTTCGCAAAATATAAAAACTGAAGCTGCAACACATGGAAGTTCTTTGGTCAGATCTAAAAGCTGTAAATAGAATTTCAAAGATGCTCTCAATTGGCCCCAGTTGGGCCACCAGCTTTCTTGTTGTCTGATCTCTACTATTACTTTTACATTTCTCGAGGAATAAAACGTTCGGAGCATCCCTTGGTCCTTTAATACCGTTGTTTCCGCCACGTCAACTGAAATTCAAATTCTCCTCCTACTCCTCCTATTCATTTCTTTTAATGATATCCTTGATCCGCATGCAAAGGAAAACTGTCACTGCCTAAACCTAAACCTAAACCTAAACTTATGAGAGAGAAAGAGAGAGTTACGAAGAAGATAAAAGAAGAGACAGAGGTTAAGGGCCGACAAGGGTTGGAAACCAGCCTTGGTCTAGGGTTTATAGGCTAGCCATACAGGGCGTTACCTATAACAAGGAAGATCAAACGTCACCACTGAGGTGGCATCAGATTTGGCCACTATTTGCGATGTGCGTAGCACGACGTGGGTGGAGTATGGATTAGGTTTAGGTGATAGGCCAAGGACCTAAACACCATAGGCTTTAAAATTCCCCATGTGATAGGAGATAGGGTGGATTAATTTACTTGATAGGGGACCGTAGCACTGTAGGCTTTAAATTTCTTTGTGCTGGTAAGTTATTCCCAATGTGTTAAAAGATAGGGTGGGATTAGGTTTAGGTGATAGGGGACCTTAGTCTACATCATAGGCTTTAATTCTGTGTTACAGAAAGACAAGAAGGGGACCAACACCATATAAGCTTAAGTTGACTCTAGTCAAAAGACTCAAAACCAAGTTTGATTGGAGTAATCCTCCTAGTGTTGGCATTAGGCTGTGTTTGGCATATATTCTAATCCTAAAAGATAAAAACATGATTTGGTATACATTCTCATTATGAAATCTTAAAATATTCTATGTTCTTGTTTTGCTTCTCTTGAATCCTGCAATGTTGATCTTCGCTCTTAAGAAAGTGA
This sequence comes from Macadamia integrifolia, assembly GCF_013358625.1. Classification (NCBI taxonomy): domain Eukaryota; kingdom Viridiplantae; phylum Streptophyta; class Magnoliopsida; order Proteales; family Proteaceae; genus Macadamia; species Macadamia integrifolia. The sequence goes on from NC_056557.1 coordinate 19,741,302, forward strand.
ATGAAACCAACTTCGATTTGGTTTTAGAAGATCACAAGGCCTTGTTCAAGACACCAATTTTGTCACTATCGATCTCAAGATAACCAAAGTTAAACTTTTATTTAGTTTTAGATGATCTCAAGGGCCTTGCTCAAGACACCAATTTTGTTACCATTGATCTCAAAATAACCAAAGTTAGGGGTGTCAATTCTAGGCCGGCACCTATTAGTTAAATGTTCAATTCGTATATCAATAATCTCGATATTTGGACTATTATATTGATAATACAAACTAGGGGTGTAAGGTTGGTTCGACTCAAACCTTGTTTAACCCGATTATGAGGGTCAACCGAGCCTCAGCCTGACCCATTGGGTTGTGGTTGAAATCGAGGCCCAATCCAGCCCGATTTTAACCCTGATCTATTATTATGTGTAGTAATAGTATTTTCCTTCCCATAGGCCCACATCATGTGTTACACAAGCTGTATGATTTCAACCCACATCATGTGTTTACACAAGCCACATATTTTTACATATTGAGCTAAGACGACTAAATGACCAAACTATTTCCCATTTTTTCTTTACATAGGCTATCTTTGTGTCTTTCATGTCATCTATCGATAAGAACTGTAGATATAGTAGCATTCATGAAAAATTGGGCCAAAATTTGGCTTGTCCAGTGTTTGAGAGATTTGGTTATGCTAGGCGATTAAAAGGTCTATCTTATAACCAAATTAACAACCTTGCTTGTTGCAAATTTATGGATTGAGGTGGACAAGGGTTGACCATAGTCTTAACATCTCCCTACCCCCATAGTAAATATAGGTTTAACATTTGTGACTAGGGGTGTCAAAAAAGCATGGTTAACCCAAACTAGCCCTAGCCCCGCCCTGAGCCAGAACAGAGCTTTGGCTGAGATTTCAGCCCATAGGGCGGTTTAAGGTTGAGATTTTCAGGCCTGAGGCAGGGTTGGGTTGGGCATGGATTGAGGTCTCAACCCAACCCAACCATGTGTATTAAGTATATAATTATAAAAATGTGCTAATAATTATTAACTGGTACTTATCGAAAAAAGGTCTTTCGTTTTCTACAATCTCCACAAATACGAAAACTTTGGTTTATGGCCTCTTGCAATGCATCAAGATCAAGCAAACAAGTAACCAATAGTATTGGGTTGGGCTAGATTGGGTTAAACCCAGCCCAATCAGGGTCCACCAGGGCTGGGCTGGGTTGGGTTGGGCCTGGGTTGAGATATCTCATCCCGACCTAGGGCTAGGCTGGGCTTGGGTTGAGTTAAGAGACCTTAGGGTTGGGCTGGGTTTTGGGTTTAGCCCAACCCAGCCCATTGACACCCCTATTTGTGACCCTTTGTAGGAAAAAAAAAACGACCAACCAAGGTCAACCCGGCCCAACCCTGAGCCTGGCATGGTTGTGCTTGAGCATGAATCCGATAGGATTGGGTTGGGCCTAGGTTGAGCTTTTGGTACTTAGGGCTGGGTTGGGGTTTTAAGAAACCCGGCCCAACCCAACACTCATTCACCCTTATTACAAACTAGGGGTGTCAATGGGTCGGTTCGGCCCGATTTCGATCCAGGTTGAATCGGTTTTGATGTGGGAATGCTGAGATCGAAACCAGACCAATAAGGAAATTTTGGTCTCGGTTCCTTATATCGGTTTGAAATCAGGTTGGTTTTGATTTTTTGTTCGGTTTGGATTCGGCTTTCCATACAAATGTATACAAAACTATACAAAATTTTATTTTTTAATGAATTTTGGACTGTTTTCAGTTTCTTATTGGTTTGATTTTGGTTTCGGTCTGGGTTTTTTTATCCGATTTTGATTTGGTTTCGGGTTCATTCGATATTCGATGCAGTTCGGTTTTCTTTTGGGGTTGCAATACTCCAAACCGGACCGGCCCAATAAGGCTTTGATTTGGTTTGGTCTGGACTATTATTGGTTCGATCTAGCCAGTTTTATTGGTTCGGTTTAGAAGTTGACACCCCTAATACAATCCTCTTGATAAAGTACTAAAAAATAGTTTAGTTAAAACCCATTTAGAAATAAACGCTCAATAGCTTGTTTAAAGTCTGTCTAAGGCCTATTTAGTATGATTAAAGACCAATACTTGATCTGACTATTTATAAATTCAACCATGCTTAACCTATGAGTTTCATTACTCAAACAAGTCACTAACAATGTAAGATCCTAAAGTGGTGAAGACCGATTTGACCCGACTAAAACAAACTAGGACCAACTGATTAACACCCCTAACCAGAGTCACAAGTGCTTCTCCACGAGAATCTTCCGAGTTCGATCATAGCTTTTTGTGGTAGGCTTTCCCCGCTTGAATTCCTCAAACTCACTATATTGTTCATAGCTTCTTATGCTCGAATTATCAAATTCATTGTCTACTTGATTTCCATGGCAGAAGCAAAGAGAACATCAACCACAACTTTGAAAACATCTGCAATCCAGAGCTCATATCGCAACCAGGGTTGGATTATAGCAAACATGGAGGTTGCAGCTACTTCTAGGCTTGTTCTTAAAAACTATATCCTATACTAATTAAATAAAGCTATGTATCCTGTACTAACCATTCAAATTCAATCTGCAGGAAAATCCTCTTGAATCAGAACTTGGAAGATTATATATTTTCACAAACTAGTGACTTCTTTTTTGTTGCTTTGAGAGGAGCAGAGAAGAAAGTGGGAAGAACTACTTTGGATTCCAAGTGGTTTTGTTGGAAATAATTCTAAGATATAATTCAATATGAATAATTGAAAAATTGAAAAAACGAACTAATTTATTAGGCTAACCAATCAAATATGTATTTTTGTTGCCATGGTAGGAAAGCTTCAATCATGAACTTGTTGGAACCATAATAGGTACACACCAATAATGTAGCAAGGCTTTGTCGTATCTCCGAACACTCTCCTTAAGATTGTAGACTATGATGCAACTAGGAATGTGAAAATTAGACTCATAATAGTTTTATATCATCCATCAAAACTTGTGTACTTGCTTACTATGGCTTTTTGAGAACTTCAAAGTTGTGCTCGCTTATATGATGGACACATATATCCAACGCATGTTATATTCACATATTTTACCACCAGATTGAAAACTCCCACAAAAACACCATCAGAACTTGAGGTTTTGTGACTCCAACCATTCTCCACTTTTATGGGTTCATTCCCCTTGAAACGCTCCAATTTAAACATGTAACCATCTCCAGTAAAGAAACTTTTATTGATTAAGATCACCCACGCGAGAAACTTGAAAGTGTAATATCCGGCTACCCTCATCTAAAAACATTGGCTATAATAAGACTACTCCTTAAGCTGTAATCAACCAAGGTAGTCGGGATGCGTTTCTAGCATAGTGGCGGTAGTTAATCAGTGGAGGTCTAACATAAGTCTAAGGAGTGGTAGAGTGTCCGATCCTCCTACCTCCCGTGATGTTGAAAAATTATAGAGGATTAGGAGGTAACACAAGTGATCACTTCAAAAGAAAAAAAAAAAAAAAGAACTCACCACTCAAAGGAAATCCACCTAAGAGATAAGAGAACTCAAGAAGAACTACTTCTTAATGACCAAAGGCTTAAATTATGAATAAACTCTTAAGTATGTATTTCATTCACTGGTGTAAGCTTATATAGATGAGCACGGAACAGCTTTCAAAGCATAGGCAATTTTTAAGAATGAAATTAAGACTAATTGAAAAAAATAAACATGGGGAAGACAAACAGCTATCCAATAGGAAATGACCTTGAGAACCTTGAGAGGTATTTTTCACATTTTGAAGAGTCTAGAAATATAATGGTTGAAATGCCCTAGAAGTTCTAGAGTCAAATTTGAATAAAAGTTAGATTAAAAAGATGAATTATAGAATTCTAAGTGTTGCAACTTTTATTTCCAGCTTCTGTCTTTTGGCTTGGGCTTATGGGGCTTATTGACTGAGTTGTTGGCTCATTTAAAAATGCTCCTACATCACCCCGTTAAGTAATAATAATAATAATAGCAACGTAACAATAAGTGGCTCCATTGAGCCCCTTGTGGGTCTTGCACAAAAAAAGTGTGGCACCGCTGGAATTCTTTGGTGGATGCCTTATGTTCCGATGATCTTTTTTTTAGTAATCTTGAACATGATCACATTAACCTTTCTCACCTCAAAATACTGACTATTTGCAATGGGCTTCTAGAGGTATTTAGGAATTATTAAGTGTAATGGCTAACTGGATAGTCCATTTCAACAAGTGGGCCTTGTCTTTTAATAATCAATACCATGAATTGTGGCCATGAGTCCATGACTGAGATATTTACTCTGCTTCCTGCCTCTTTGTTAATTTGGGATTGGTCTTGGTTGATATTAATTTGTATCTAACGATGAATTTTTAATTTTATAAATAAATTGGTTTTTATTATTCATTTTACTCTTTGCTTGGGATCGTACCTGTTTTAGATATCTAAGGTCAATCATAAACAATAAATGTAATATAGAAGATAATGTTTCTCACAGAATTAACGTAGGGTGGATGAAGTAGAAAGGGGTATCTGGAGTGTTGTGTGATTGACATATTCTGCTGAAACTTGAAGGAAAATTCCACAAGATTGTGGTAAGACCCGTTATAATATATGAGGTGAAATATTAAACAATCAAGAATCGTAACATAGATAAGTTGAGCGTAGCAAAGATGAGGATGTTGAAATGGATGTGTGAAAAAATTAGGAGAGATAGAGTAAGGAATGACCAGGTTAGAGATGATCTGGGGGTAGCCCTGATTCAAGACAAGCTCCGAGAATATCGTTTAAAATGGTATACCATGTTCAACGGAGGCCTAGGGTTGCCCTAGTAAGGAGTGGCCAAATCCCAATTGAAGGAGTAAAAAGAGGTAGAGATAGGCATAAAATTACCATAGAGGATGTTGTAAGACGAGACATGCAAAGATTAGGTCTTGACTCTAATTTGACCTCATAAAAAGTTGTTTGGAGGACTAAGATTCATGTTGCCAACAGATTGTAGGTGAGATGTTCTTTTGGTATTGCTTTGTTTCTTTCTTTTTCTTTCCTCTTCCATATAACCGATCCCATTTAGATAGGAAAAAACTAAGTTGTTGTTTTACCCTTTAATCGTACCAGTGGATTGATAAATCAATCGAGAATTGGGATCTTTCTCGGCCAACATCGAGTTACAAACCATACACCATTCGATCGGCATTTAATCTAGATCATACTAGAACTATCATGAATGTACCATGGAAGCGAATATTCACTAAATGTACCTTGCCATCTATGATTTTTTTAGTTGAAATACAGACACAACAGATAAAATGTGGATAGAAAGAGATGACTAGAAGATACTTCAGAATCCTTTTAAGCCTTCCCATTGGTTGCCTGTAAACTTCAAAATCCCTACCACAACTTCTCTTCCCTTTCTTGCGTTCCAAATCACCACCCATTTTTCTCTCTCTCCCCTTTCTACTAATATATATACACAAACTTCGCTTTCTGAGTCTCAGCCTGCAATTCAGTTCTCATATTACCACCACCACCACAACCACCACCACCAATGGCAGCAACCGCCACCTCCAGCACTGTACTTAGACCAACCCCATTTCTGGGACAGACAAGGGGATCTAACATTAACCCACTTAGAGATGTTGTCTCTATGGGCACTGGGAAAGTCACAATGGTAAGCTACTACTTTATTGCTACTCTTTTTGTTAGATTTCATTAAAAAAGAATCAACTTTTTTTAGCTTTCTTATTTAATTGATGGTCTCTGCAAGTAATTAAAGTTCTGTTCTTGTATTTGAAATTTGAACAGGGGAATGAACTATGGTATGGACCTGACCGCCTGAAGTACTTGGGACCCTTCTCTGCTCAGACTCCTTCATACCTCACTGGAGAATTTCCTGGTGACTATGGATGGGATACGGCCGGATTATCAGCTGACCCAGAGGCCTTTGCCAAGAATAGGGCTCTTGAGGTACCCAACATGATCTTTCCCTTCTTACTAGTGCTAAGGGTGTCAATTCGTTCGGTTCAAGATACAAAATGAAGAAATCAAAATCAAACCAAACAAAAAATATATGAACACATTTTAAAAACCAAAACCGAACTGAACTGATTCAGTTTGGTTTTTATTCCATTTCATATTTTAGTTCCTATTTTTAATTGTTCGGACCAATTGTTTACATCTTCACCATTGAAAAAACTCTTATTTGTTAGGCCATAATTTACCAACTTTTTTCTGACATTAAAAAGGAATAGAATTTATCATCTACTGTGATCGAAAAATAGTAGTAAAAAAGGTTTACCCGATTCCTTATTCAACTCGAAAAAAGGTAATTTGATACGATCCAATGGATTTAGTCATTGAACTAAAACCAAACCAAGCCAAACAAAAAAATACTCGATGTTTTGAAAGCAAAACCAAACCAGTTTACTTTGGTTCTGTTCAATCCGATTTTAACTGACCTGTTTCGGTTGACACCCTGACAGACTAGTGCCTCCTTGATTTTTGTTTGGGTTGCTGTTTTTAGCAACATTTGTGTGAATTGAATGGTTTCAGGTGATCCATGGGAGATGGGCTATGCTAGGGGCACTGGGTTGCATCACCCCAGAAGTTCTTGAGAAATGGGTGAGAGTGGACTTCAAGGAACCAGTTTGGTTCAAAGCTGGAGCTCAGATCTTCTCTGAAGGAGGGCTTGACTATTTGGGCAATCCAAACCTTGTTCATGCTCAGAGCATCTTAGCAGTACTGGGTTTCCAAGTACTGCTCATGGGATTAGTGGAGGGCTTCCGCATCAATGGCCTAGAAGGTGTGGGTGAGGGAAACAACCTCTATCCTGGTGGAACCTACTTTGACCCCTTGGGACTTGCTGATGATCCAGTTACCTTTGCTGAGCTCAAAGTGAAGGAGATCAAGAATGGCAGGCTGGCCATGTTTTCCATGTTTGGGTTCTTTGTCCAGGCCATTGTTACTGGCAAAGGCCCACTAGAGAACCTCTTGGATCACCTTGACAACCCTGTGGCTAACAATGCCTGGGTCTATGCCACCAAGTTTGTGCCAGGATCCTAGATTGATTTCATTTCCCTTAGCTCCCAATTCCCTTTTTTGGTGAAAACTAATGAATGGGGATGGATATTGTGTCTGTACATTATCATGGTAGGAGGTTGATTTCTAAAATGTTAATGTCACTCATCTGTATCAGTAAGAATGGACATATTTGTTTATCCTGAAATTGATACAGTATTGAAGAAATAAAGAATATCAATATTCTCTCTTTTTTTTTTTAATCACTTCATCGGATGACTGGGAAGTAGCATGAGGGATAAATCCATCCAATCTGATACTGATCCGATGCAGTTGAGACCGATCCCCATGTTTAAAACCTTGATGAGGAGAGTAAGATCATGTTCAGGTATGGTATGAAGCTACAGCCATAAAACTGATTCCTGTGATTCATAATTGATGTTGTCATGCTTCCAACATGGCAAGATGGTGTAGAAGATTTTCATTACAAAAGAAATATGTAGAAGACATTATTTCCATTTGATATAATCATTTACATATACTATTTATTTTGGGATTTCATCAACTGAATCAAAATCTACACAAATATACCCCACCAACCATTAAATAATAATATATATATAAAGAAAAAAAAAGAGAAGGAATCCTTATAACATACGTCTGGACTATAATGTATTACCGACCCCTCTAACAAAGTAACAAAAATGGTAGATATACAACCAAATGCCCCCCACCCCATCCTCTCACATCCCAAATGCTGGCAGGAGGATGGGAACCACAGCTGAAAATGGTAAACAGAACATTTGTGAACCATTTTAACCAACTGCTGCCCAACACTGCTCAAAGCTAGCGCACTCTCTTTTTTTTTTTTTTTTTGCTATTACATACTAAGGAACTGCCTAATGGGACTTTACTCACATAAACTAGAGGGGGAGGGGGGAATGATAGGAAGGAGGGATACATGTGACAGGATCGACCCTTAGACCATCCACACTCCTGGCGCCTGCTCTTCAAGCAGAGGTTGCAACCAATGCGCTATGCACTGGATCCACCTCTCTCTCTCTCTCCCTCTCTGTGCCATGTCCTGCAAGAAACCTGGCTGCTTACGCATTGTAAACTGGCCAGTACAGGTTGCACAGCCTAAAACTGAGCCCGCAAAGATGAAAACAACCTTCAAGAAATACAATGTCACCTGAATTTCATGCTCCCCCACCATTTTTTACGGCTCTTCTCTGGTTCCGAGTTCCCGATCTTGATAAGTGTTGCCTTTGTCTCCCTTAATTGAACCTTGAACTCTCTCTTCCATGACTCAAACCTGATCTTGAGCTTCCGGAGCTCGTCATCAGGGTTCAGGCCGGAACCAGACTGCTGCCCTGACTTTACCTCTACAAGGAACCCTGCATCATCTTCAAATACCTGCTTCTGTTGTTGAAACTCCTTTACTAGGTGGCTCACTACATTGAGCCCACCATTAGACACTCGTCCTGGTATAAGGTCAGATGTGTGATTGGGAAACTTGGCAGGGGTGCTGCCACCAGTACGGGTCCCCACAGACATTGTATCCTCAGAATCATAATACTGATGCAATGGTGAAGCATCGGTCCTTCCTGGTTGGCCTGCAATGTCATCAGCTGCAAGACTCTTCTTGGCTGCAGCTAGACTCATCTGCATCATCACCACAAAACAGGATTTTTAATTGTGAGGGATTGAATTATTTAGTTGGTGAGCCAGATGCACTGAAGGTCAAAAAATTGTCAACAGATATAAACATTTTTAGTCGTCTCAGTGGAAGGCCACTCAATCACTGAAAAATTAAGTAGTCTGAAGCATATTTTGCATTGCTGTGTGGAGAATTTCTGAAATGGAATTTTTCAGGAATTTCTTATTTTTTCAATAAGAAAAGAGAAAAGCAGATCAAACCAAAAATAACCAAGGAATAGGATTAAAAGGGCCTGCAATTTTGTCAGGCTTGGCAAGATGGGTGCCTTATCTGCGACCTGAAAGCTTAAATGGCACCCAAAAACAAAAGCAAGCTTTGCTATCTCCGTATGTGGGCTCTAGCCACGTAGAAAAAGGAAACCAAGGTAAAGCCCATTTTTCTGGCTATTTTGATCCAAAAAAGTTGAGCTGTGCATTACTAAATACACAAATGAGAAGAATCACACACAATTTTAGGCTCATATAACTGAGATGAGATTGAAAGTTGGCATGTGGCTGGTACACAGGGGTAACCTAACTATCCAAAAATGCTGATTGGCAACTTCTGTGCACATGGCTCACTCGACTCAAGCTACGCAGCCTCCTAAATCTAGCAAGGCGGACATCCAAAAAACCTTTTCCCATGTAACAAAGCATAAAATTAAAAATAAGAAAAGAATGAGTATCCAACTTTTGACTGAATGGCTACCAAATGGAAAGTTCCATCCGTCACCGCAATGCTTACTTACATTGTCACAGGAGAGACCAAAGTAGTTGAAATTTTCCCAGCTTTTTTTTTTTTTTTTTTTTTTTTTTTTTTTTTTTTTTTTTTAACATTTTTACAACACCTTAAAATCAGCATTTACTGAAATTTTTTCCTTGTAGTTAGAATATGTATCATGCTTTTTAGCTTTCCCCAATAAATACAACATTTTTCAACAAAATTTATTGGAACCACTTGCATGAAGGTATTTTTGCCACCATATGATACCTCAATGATCATGGTTCATTTGCATAAATAAGCAGATACAACTAACATAGCAAAATGACAGTAGATCAAAACAAAAGTAATGCACCTACAGTTTACTATTTGCAAATATAGACATGATAATAAATAACAAAAACCTTAGATGATGATAATATTTCTTTTACTTGATTACCATCAGCATATGGAGGACCAGAACAATGAGGCTTCTATTTCATTAACAGGGGAGAAAAAAGATCAGCCACCTACGTTGATATGTGCATAAAAAATGGACAAATTTAAATAGAGTCAGCAGATTGACAAGTCCCATGTCACATCAATCATATGAATAGTGCTGGATGATTAAAAGATGCTATGTTTCACATACAACCATACTTTTCAGTTGCATTTATGTCATAGAGAGATCAAAGCAAAACTTGAAGTAGAAATCTTATTTTTCAAGTAAGAATCTAACTAGGCACAATAGAAGGATACTGTAACTATCAGCAAAGTTGAGAGGAAAGGTCATAATTTTCTCAAAATAAATTACTTTCGAAAATGGGTCTGGAGGGGGGGGGGGGGAGGGGGAAAATACCCACCTGCAAAGATGTCATCTGCTTTTGCCACATCTCCTCCATGGATTTCATCTTAGCCTCATAATCTGACCATCTCATCTCAAATTGCTTAAGTTCTTTCCGCAATGCCACGTTTTCCTCTTCCTTTTCTCCCAGTGCTTCTTCTGCTTTCAGAACACGCCTTTGAAGTTCTACCAACACTGAAGATTGAGCCTGAACTTGCTCGTTGTCCAGAACCTATCAAAGAAATAGTTAAGGCATTGAAAAACATACAGGACATACGAATAGCACAAAAACAGGTCACTCAGGTGAAAGAAACAAGAGGAAATCTGCATGCTCAAAATGTAAATAACACTACACAAAGGTGGACAATGAGAGGTCTGCAGGACTAGAAAGGCCAAAGGCTTGGATACCGGTCATTGGCCAAAAAATAAAAGGGTGGACAATAAGAAACTCAACTCACCTAACCACAATCCCAACTATTTTTGTTTTTCCATTTCACTTTCTTTAAAGCTAATGTAAATGATATAAGGGTATATTTTGTCCTTAGGGGCATTATTGTAATTGTTCTCTTTTCTCATTCATTATAAATAAGAGGGCTTGTGTTAGTCTGATGAGTCATTATTCCCCAAATCACAACATGGTGTCAGAGCTCAGATCCAACTCAGGGTTTCTAACCTAGAGTTTCCGACCTAATGCAAAAAACCTAGGCCCCCATTCTCTCTGTCTCTCTCTCATCTTTCTCTCTTACCTCTTTCCTTGGGGCTGCCAGCCCACTTCACCCTCGGTGGTGAGTTCTCTTCCCACACCGCCGGGGGGGGGGGGGGAGGGAGGGGAGAGGCCCTTTTTTGTTTGATCCCTACATCTTGAGATCAACAGTCATGGCGGTGTCAAATGATACTACTGCATCAACTGTTTTAGACGGAGTGAGTCGTGGTACTCATGGTGACTTTCCTTCGTTCCTTGTTAGCTTCATCAAGTTGGATGGGAGCAATTATTTGATTTGGTCCATATCTTGTTTTTTGTCAACCGAATCCCATGGTTATTCCAGATATCTCACAGGTGAAACTGCATAGCCGACAACTGTTGTTCTACTCCTAAAATGGAGTTCTAATAACTCCTTGGTTATGTCATTCTTGTTGAATTTGATGAACCCTAACATTGCACGGGGTTATCTATTGATGGATATGACTGCTAAGATCTGGAAGCGGCTAAGGATATTTATTCCCAGGTAAGGAATGATGCACAAGTCTATAAATTACTGAAGAAAATTCATAAGACAAAGTAGAAAGAGTTCTCTCACTCAATATTACCCTGAGTTGTGTGGCAGGAGCTGAAATTTATGAAGACTTTCAGGCTACTTATTCTATTGATGGTACTGCTTTTAAGAAGCATGAAGACAAGCTACAGGAATACTCTATGGTTCAGTCTGAAGATATTCATCGTATTGCCATGCTACAACCTATCACATAGGAGTGCCCACTTTATACTTTGGTTAAGGTACTGGATCTCAGCCTCTGGTTTTACAGTCTAGTGATCAATCTACAGATGAGAAGGCACATGTGAAGTGTGATTATTGTGGTAAGGAGTAATAGACTAGGAATTTTATTGGAAACTTCATGGGCTCCAACCGATTCTCATGGACGTGGCGTGGTATTTCCAATCAGTCCTAGGAAACCATTTGGAGACTTCTGATGCTGCTGCCCTCATTGGTGCTTCTCTCTCATAGGATGAATTATCTCCTTTTCGTGTATTTACTATTGCCTCTATGCCGGTTTCCATCTGAGTCCCAGTCTGCCCATTCATGTATTTCCTCTGGTGGTCATTGTCCATCTGTTGTATTGGATCATTGACTCCGGTGCATAGTTGTCAAGGTGTCGCCTAGGTGGCCTAGTTGGAGTTTGGGCAATTGTTGCCTTATTAAGATATTATTCATCTGTTGACCTGCAGCAACCGTCTTCACCATCGTCGATCCTTGTTGCTCCCATGAGCCCCCTGTCTTCTTCGGCTATTGTCGTTCACCGTCCTGATGTTGTCTCTGTCGTTGCTGTCTACCCCGATGCAGGAACCGATGCCCCTCTTGACGTTTGGGATCCCCTGGCTAATACCACGATTGGCGGCTCCCCTTCCAATACATCTGAGAAGCTCGCCCCTGCTAGTCCTCACTTATTTTCCGTCCCTGCTGAAGTTTCCAATTTTGATCCCTTGATCAGTCCTAAAGCCAATATGGCCTTGGAAGGCCCTGCTGCAAGTGACATCAACACTACCTCTTCCTCTTCCTCTGTTAGCACTTCACGACTAACAGAGACTCATGATATGGCCTCGGAAGGCCCTGTTGACCACACGCCGATATGGCTAATCCTCTGGTGCCTCCAATTTCACTAGCTGGATTAGTTATACATGCTGACTCATCTGGGTTCCTCAACAACATCGCTTCCATTGCCCACCATAGTTGTCATGGCATCAAATCGATCCAAGGCGATGGAGGGGTTGCTAATTGATTTGGCGATGAATCACCTGTTATGGCGTTGCCATGGCGGTCAAATCGCCCATGTGTCATTTTTTATTTTCCCTATTTTCTAAAGTTATTTAGTATGCTACTTTTTTATTTCCCCTATTTTTTAAAGTTATTCAGTATGCTACAAGCCTACAATATATACCCTATAACATATAAAACCAACATTAAGCAACATCAGATCATCAAAAATCAACATAGCCCTATCAAAATCACCCTGCATTTTATAAAAAATTGACCGCCTAGTGAATCAGGCATGACTTAGAGTCCATGACAGTGCCATGGCGATGCCTATCAGCCAATGACGACCGCCATTTGTGAGTCACGTAAATCGTAGCAATGCCATGAACTTCTTTTTCCGCCAGGATGCCAAATCGCCGCCTTGGCAACTCCTAGGCGATGCCATGATAACTATGTTGCCCACATTGGTGCCCAGTCCTGCCCCCCAGACCATTGAGATTTCGGATTCCAACAACCCCACTGCTACCTCTTCCCTGCCTCCACTTACTAACCTTTTAACACACACCCCTACATCATCCAATAACCCCTCCCCTACTACTTCCATTAGCCTCAACCCCCTCCCCTCCTCCCCCACCCACCCCTTGCTATCTCATGGGGATCCAAGAAGAAAAAATCTCAAACCCCAGCTTCCAGATCCTCCTTGAGTTCTAAATCCACTCCTGCTACCACCCACAATCTTAGACTAAACCCCTCAAGCAAGCAAGCCTCTTCTAGCCCTCTTTCCCATTCTAACCCCTCCTCCCCTACCCACCACCCACAATCTTAGACTAAACCCCTCAAGCAAGCAAGCCTCTTCTGGCCCTCTTTCCAGTTCTAAACCCCTCCTCCCCTACCCGCCCCAACCTCTGTTGCCTTTTTGAGACTCGAGTCTTAGAGGCTAATGCCCCTCGCATAGCCTCTTTTATTGCTCCCTCCTGGTCCTTTGTTGCTAACTATCTCCACTGCCCAAATGGTAGAATTTGGATTCTCTGGAACCCCTCCTACCTCTCTATCTCTGCCCTCTCCTCCTCGGACCAAGTCATTAATCTCTCCATTTCTCACTCTTCTGGTTCCTTCATTTGCTTCTTCTCGATCATCTATACCCATAATCTTCCCTCTCGTAGGCTTCCTCTTTGGTCCAACCTCCTCTCCTTTAACCCCTCCACAGGCTCTAGGCCTTGGGGGTGATTTTCATGTTATTCGTTTTAGCAATGAGAAGCACGGGGGCAACCCTATCGACCCTATGACTGTTGATTCATTCAATGATTATATCGATGATCTTGGACTAAGTGACCTTAGATGGTCTAGTACTAAGCTCTCTTTGGCATAATCGAAGAGTTGGTAATCTTCATGTAGCCTGTAAGCTTGACCGTGCTCTTGTCAATGAAGCTTGGCTTGAGACCTTTCCATCTTCCCATGCTTGTTTGGATCTTCCCAGTGTTTCAGATCACAATCCAATTGACATTCATGTTCTCCCCTTCTGCTCTTTCGGCCCTAAGCCTTTCAAATATTTTGATATGTGGTCCTCGCATCCGGACTTTCTCCCCATTGTCCAAGATGCCTAGTCCATTCCCATTCCTCCCTCCTCCTCTCCTCTTATTGCTTTTACTAAAAAGCTCAAATCAGTCAAAGCTGCCTTCAAGATCTAGAATTCTTCCACCTTTAGCAACATCTCCTCCAGTGTCTCCTCTTGTTGGGACAAGCTTCTTTCCATCCAATCTAGAATCCAGCTCGAGTTGCTCAACTTGTCCTGGCCTTAGAAGAGCAAATCACTGCCTCTGAGCTTGCTTTACTTCTTACCCAAGAAGAGAGTTTCCTCCGCCAGAAAACCCGTATCAAGTGGTTAGATCTTGGTGATTCCAATTCAGCGTTCTTCCATCTTTCTCTCAAAGCCAAGCACAATGCTAACACAATTCCAAAGCTTATCTCCCCTTTTGGTGTTCAGCTCCTTAATCCTGATGAAATAAAAGCTAAAGTTGTTTCTCATTTTATTGGAATCTTCTCCCAGCCTAGCCTTCCTCCCCCCCCTATCCTCCCATCTCCTCAACAAATTAGTCCCTGATGATCTTCTCCCTTCTTTACTCTCCATTCCCTTTGATAATGAAATCCTCTCTGCCACCCTCTCTCATAAGGCCAATAAAGCTCCTGGCCCTGATGGCTTCAATATGGGTTTCTTTTCTTCTTGTTGGAACATCATTCGCAATGATCTCATCCTTGCTGTGAGAAGCTTCTTCTTCAATCTTTCTCAGATCGATGGGATCAACCACACCTTCCTTTGCTTCATCCCTAAAAAAGAAGGTGCTAATTCCATGAATGAGTTCAGGCCAATCTCTCTTAATCTCCTCTACAAGTTCATTGCTAAAATTTCGGCTACTAGGATTGGGAAAGTCATTCATTCTCTTGTGAGCCCCAATCAATCAGCTTTCATTGTTGGGAGGAGCATTGATGACAATATCATTCTCTGCTATGAGATCGTCAGGGGGTTTGATCGGAAAAATCACTCCCCCTCTGCTCTCCTCAAAATTGATATCCACTAGGCCTTTGATTCTATCAGTTAGGATTTCATTTCAAATGTCTTTGCCTCCTTCCTTTGTCCACTGGATCTTCTGCTGCATTTTCACCCCCCGTTTCTCTGTTTTAGTCAACGGTAGTCTAATTGGTTACTTTCCATTGGGTCGGGGAATCTGACAAGGCTGCCCTCTCTCCCCTTTTCTTTTCTCTCTCTCTCTTGAGGTTCTGTCTCGCTCCATTCAGTCGGCCTTTGACCTCGACCTCATCTCCCCATCCCCAAGTGTAAGTCCCTTTGTCTCACCCACTTGGCTTTTGCTGATGACATCATGATCTTCGCTAAAGCTGATCCCCTCTCCATCTCTTCCATTATGTCCTTCCTTCATTCCTTTGAATCCCTCTCTAGCCTCCGCATTAATCTTCTCAAATCTAGTCTCTTCCTTTCTGGCGTCTCTTCTTATACTCAAACCTTCTTCTCAGTATTACTAGTTTCTCCTTGGGCGCCTTACCAGTCAAATACCTAGGCCACTCTCTCATCTCCTCCAGGCTCTCTACCCATCACTGCTCCCTTATGCTTGATCTCCATAGAAAGAGACTTCAGCTCTGGAAAGGTAAACTCCTCTCTTATGTTGGTCCGCTTGTCCTAATCAGATCTATCCTCCAATCTCTTTTTTTTTTTTTATGAATAAATATTTCATTACCAAGAGAGGAAGAATATATAAGGGAAAAGGGAGGAGGCTTAAAGCCAACAAGGAGAAGCCAACCCAAGGGGAGCGAACTAAAACAAAATAAAAACCAAAACCATCACGGACAAAAAAGGAGGGAGGGGGCAAGCCACAATCAATCAGGGGGTTGAGGGTGCAGGGGGTGAGGGGTGGGGAAGAGGGGGATGAGGGGGTGGTGGGTGAGGGAGGGTGATGGGGACAGCCACATATACCAGCGGTGTAGGCTCAAGACCCAACCACATATGCATTCTATTTGGTTGGAGGAAAGCTAGAAGAAAGAAGAAGGAAGAAAGAAGAAAGAAGAAGGAAAGAGAGGGAGTCGAATCAGCCTTCCCAGTGCTGGATTCGACCCCCCTTTTTCTCCCAATAGGCAAATCCTTGTGGACCCCACCAAATTCTGTTTTATTTTAGTACTTTACTTTAGTTTATTGTATTATTTAACTGTTTTGAATAATTAGGAAACTAGGTATTTCTTTCTATTGGTCTATTAGGTAATTTATTATTTCAGTGATTGAGTTCCTAAATAACGCTTTTTATTTTTGGTAATTTTTTTCTTTATATGTGTAAGGCCATTGGCCATCTTTTTGGTTAATTAATGAAGATTATTGAAAACAAAAGAACAGCCCCAACCCCCCAGATTTCCCTCCCTCCCTCAATCTCGTCTCTCTTTTTCTCTCTCTGTCTCAATCTTCTCTCCCTTTCTCGACTTTCATCTCTCTTTTGCTGTTTTGTTTCTCTCTGTTGCTGCTGCACTGTTGCAACTATTGTTTACAGTAACTGGAGATCATCTCCATCAACTAAACCCCACCTGGGTTGCTGCTGAGTTCCTCATCAACAAGCTGGATTGCTGCCGAGCATTATATCATCAAGCTGGACTTTCCCCCTCGTCAAATAAGGTGGACTGCACCTCTGTTTTGGAGGATTTCGTCTTCTTTTCTCCTCAGATCGGGACAGCAAGAAGGTAAGTAAAACCCCTCCCTGTTCCACATCCATTGACTGCCTATTATCCCCCATTATCTCCCCCACCGAAATCTGAAAATTATCTCTACTTTCAAGCCATTAATTTTCCGTTTTCTTTAAAGAAATCCCTGCTGTTTTACCTTATTAGCTGGCTGATTTTAGAGAACTGTGCTATTCACTAATCATATTATGTGTCTTGATTGATTTATGCTAAACCTAGTATATACATGCTGCTATGTTCCTTTCCCCATATCCCAAGTATCATGTGTTTTTCATGCTTAGATTATTATTGATCGTTGTTGCCCTGTTAATTAGTCTATTATCTTGATGTTAAATCTGTACTTTGCTGAACAACATTGAATCCAACCCAATTCAAGACCTATTGAGTATTCTTTATTCTAGTGGATTGACACCTTGTAGGAAACCTAGTTGTCTAGGCACCCTCCCTACATCAGGGGGGAGGGGGAGGTGGGTGAGGGTTGCTTGAAGGTTCCAAGAAGAAATGATGTGGGAGTTTCCGGGGGAGATAGGGATGGGCCGGTTGTGTCTAGCAAAGAGAGCCTGAGTTTTGGAAGCAACATCAATGGAGATAGCTTTCCAAATCTTATCCGGGGGATCAGGATTTGGTAGCCCATCTACGAATGTTACGCTCCATCCAGAGGTGGTTAATGGTAGCACAAAAGGCCAATTTACTAATAGTATCACACATGGTCGATCCAGAGAAGGACATATCAACCCAGATACATTCTCTTTCAAAAGGAAGAATGGGTCTTCTAAAAGCCCAACATTTGGAAAGGGCAGTTTTTCAGACTTGGCAGGATAGGGGACAGGAGAAGAAGAGATGAGGGGTATCCTCTATGCTCGAGGGACATAGGCAATAGAAAGGATTAGCGGGGATGTTACGATGGATGAGGAAGGATTGGGTTGGAAGACAACTGGATAGGCAAAGCCAAAGAATGAAACTATGACAGGGGATATGACCTTTAAACTAGACCAGTTTATGCCAAGGAACCGATAGAGATGGGGACCGGATAAAAGACCAAGCAGAGGCAGAAGAGAATAGCCATTGGAAAAGGGGAGCCAAATACAATGGTCTTCTCTGCCTCTGTGCCCAGGGGGGAGAGGGGAGAGGGGAGAGGGGAGAGGGGTGAGGGAGGACCAAAGATCTAGCAGAGGAGGGGGGAGGTTGGAGGCAACTAGCCCCAAGGAGAAAGAATCAAGGAAACCATAGCCTTTGCATGAAGGCTGGAGGAGTATATGACTCTGGGAGAAGCCAGATGGGCAAGAATTCCTGAAGGATACCAAGGGTCCTTCCACCGATAGGTAGATTGACCATTCCCAATGGAATAAGAAAGAAGAGCCAGGGTTCCATGCTGAAGGATCTTTCTCCAAATCCAAGAGACATCAAGATTGGAAGGGGCAGTCCAGAGAGAGTGATGCTTGAGTAAGCCAAATAGAATCCAGTCAACCCAAATGCTTTTCTGTTTGGAGGCAATCTTCCAGATGAGCTTGAGGACACCCACAGAATTGGCATCTTTAATTCTTCTAATTCCCAACCCTCCTTCAAATAATGGGAGGCAAACCTTCTTCCAACTGAGAGGCCTGAGGAATTTGGAAGAATCCGAGCCTTTCCAGAGGAAGGAATAGAGAAGGCTCTCCAAAGACTTGATGACAGAGGAAGGGAAGACAAAGGCACCGGACTAGTATAGATACAAGGATTGGAGGACCAATCTGATCTAGGTTAAGTGGCCAGTAAAAGACAGAAGTTTCCCCTTCCAAAGTTGGAGCTTTTTCCTAAGGCGATTAAGCAGAGGGGCACAATGATGAGAGGAAAGCCTGGTAGTAATGAGCGGGAGGCCCAAATATCTAATAGGCAAGGATCCCAACGGGATACCAGAGATATCAGATTTAGAGGCTTGAGTCTTAGGAGACAACCGAGAGAAAGATATTAGATTTGAGGAGATTGATTTTGAGCCCCGAAAGGGATTTGAAGGAATGAAGGATGGACATGATATTGGTGATGGATAGGGGATCAGCTTTGGAGAAGATCATAATATCATCCACAAAAGCCAAATGCGAAAGGAGGAGGGATTTACACTTGGGAATGGGAGTAATGTGATGGAGGTCAGTGGCAGATTTAATGGAACAGGAAAGGATTTCCAAGGATATGGAGAAGAGAAGAGGAGAGAGAGGGTATCCTTAACAGATTCCACGCCCCCGAGGGGAAATATCAGGCTGGGCTACCGTTCACAAAGACCGAGAAGCGAGGGGAAGAGATACAAGAGCGAATCCAGTGAACAAATGGGGCCGAGAAAGACATTTGGAGTAGAACATTAGAAACAAAGTCCCAACTAATCGTGTCAAACCCTTTGTGAATGTCAATCTTAATAAGAGCAGCCAGAGAGTGAGACTTGCGGTCAAAGCCACGGACAATCTCATGACAAAGAATAATGTTATCCAAGATGCTTTTGCCAGCGATGAAGGCGAATTGGTTTGGGCTAACAAGGGAGTCTATGACATTTTGGATCATATTGGCTAGGATTTTAGCAAAGAATTTGTAGAGGAGGTTGCAGAGAGAAATGGGCCTAAAATCATTCATGGAAGCCGCACCCTCCTTTTTGGGGATGAGGCAAAGGAAGGTGTGGTTGATCCCTCCAATCTGGTTAGGGTTGTAGAAGAAACTACGCACCTCCAGGATGAGTCTCTATCTCTATTGGTCCGAGATTTTTGTCCTCCCTTCTTCTATTAAATCCATCAAAAGTCTCTTTTGTTCCTTCCTCTGGAAGGGTTCTAATTCCTCTAAGTTCCTTCACCCTTTGTCTTGGGATAAGGTATGTCTACCCAAGTCTATAGGGGGTCTCGGTATCATAAGAATCAAGGAGGTCAACTTTGTGGGTATCCTGAAGCTCATCTGGAAGCATCGGACTATCTGGGTCAATTGGGTATACTCCTTTCTGCTTTCCCGTAGCTCCCTTCGGACTTGTCCCACCCCCTCTGATGCATCCTGGATTTGGTGCAAAACCCTTGCCTTCAGGCACCTTGCCCTTACTACCTATTCCACTATTATTGAAAATAGGCAATTGAACTCCCTTTGGATGGACCCCTGGCACCCCTCAGGTACCCTAGCCTTTCTTGTCTCTCCTAGTATCATCTACTCCTCAGGTCTTCCCAAATCCTCCCCAGCCTCCTCCATCCTCTCCCCTCAGGGTTGGCCCCCCCCCCATGCAGATCTGTGGGCTTCCCTTCCCCCCATTCCCCTGGTCACAGTGGTAGGGAAGACAAATGCGTTAATGGGTTGTTCACCTCTGCCTCTGCTTGGTCCTTTGTGAGATCCTCTGGCCATATCGTTCCTTGGTGCAATCTCGTCTGGTTCAAAGGCCACATTCCCCACCATAGCTTTACCACCTGGAGATGTCTCTCCAACTACCTACCCACGCAATCCTTTCTTATCCACTGTCACATCCCCGTCAATCCCTCCTGTTGCCTCTGCCCCCTCGGTCAAAAGGATATCTCTCACCTTTTCTTCTCTTGTCCTCTTTCCTCCTTGGTTTGGAAAACTGCCCTTGCACGTTGTTAGCCTTCTTCCAGGCCAATTCTCCCTTTCGATAGGGAATGGATTTGGGTTGACATGACTTTTGTTGGCCCCTTAATATATGATACTATCGGCAAGTTAGCTTTCTCTGCTACTATTAACTATCTTTCGATGGAGCATAACATTCGTAGATGGTTGATGAGCACATTTATGTGTGAAATCTAGTGTAGTAAAACATGCATTTTACATATTTAGAATGGAGCTACCTTGGGTTTTACTTTTTTTGTTGCAGGTTTTATATTTTCAAGGCCTTAAGGATTATCAGGTGCTATATCTCCAATTTTACACATGAAGAGGTCCTATTTTTTTTCATGGTTACGAAGAGGACGAAATTCTGAGCAAGATGGACGTGTTCAATTGCAAGTACACATTCGTTTGGTCAACCGTACAAGTGATTATTCTTTTCCAGTCAGAAAAAGAATAATGGATCAGAACTGAACCGAGATGCAAAACCAGCCCATCTGCAGTTATTCCAAGGGTATAAGGAATATTCCAAATGCCAACAAGGATCGATGGACCACATCCTTAAGTGATTGAAGATTCGTTTTTGGTAACAACTACCTAGCGTAGTTAGTGAGTTGTGGTGTGCAAAATCCCTTGCTTATTAGGAGGTCTCAAGTTCGAACCTCTTAACTGCCATTTTATTGAGGTTTTTTTTAGAAGATTTTCTCTCCTACTCATCACTTAAAGGAGGTCGGCCAAGATAGTTGTACGTAAGTTTGAAGAAGAGAAAAAATAGGAAAGAAAGACAAAAAAAAAGACAAGGGCATGGATGGAATTTCCCATTAAAATAGAATATTGTCCAAATCCAAGCAAGAAAAATCGGCCAAAGGGGGTTTCTTGTGCAAGAAGAGAGAAAAATAAAAAAAGGGAGAAAAAATAGGAAGAAAAAGGCAAGAAAAATCGTGGGAGATCTCTCTCCACACATTTTCTCTCTTCTCTCTACTCCACTTCATCAACAAGATAAAAAAAAATCTTTTTTTTAGAAGCTAAAATCGTTAGCTTCCCTCCCCCATTCTCTATATAATAGAATTAACACAAGGGGAGGAGGCACTTCATTCTTCTTCTAGGGTTTTTTCTTAGCTGCTCTGTCTCTTTCTCGAGTTTTCTCTTTCTCTAGCTCTAGTTATAGGTTTATGCTTTAAACACTTTTGTAAGTTCTTTTTATTCAATTAATGCAAACACTTTTGTTTTTGATTCAGTCTTTTATTTTTATTGTTTAAACAACTAAAGTTGTAATTTTCAAGTTCTAGTTCTAGGCTTAGTTTTAGGTGACAAGAATAAGCTATGAAGCATGTCTTTCAAGTTCAATTTTTTTCTTCAGATTTATTTTCTCTAGTACTAGAAATTTCAGATTTGGTTTATTCCAGATCTGGTTTTTAGTACTGATAGTATCTCAAATCGATCAAGTTTTCAGTTCAAGTAAGTAGGCTCCTTCAGTAGTCTTCTCTTCCCCCTCTCATTCCCTCTTCCGATTACCCTTTTTTCTTAATTTAAGATTTTAATTTCAATCGTTACATATTGCTATCCATTTCCCCCAAGGTTTATGACTAGTGTATGTGTTGGCTTTGCACCTCCTAGCCATAGAACCATCATTTTATTGTTTTTATTTTAATTGTCTCCCTTTCCCTAAAGCCAAGTATAGTAACCCTTGTAAGAGTGGCTCTCTGGTCAAGTAGGGAGCTCATATTATGATGCATCCCTCGGGCTAAGTAGAGAAACTTACTTGTGAGTCTCTCTCTAGCTTTATCCCCTTTCTTTTACTTTATTTTTATTCCAGCATTTTTTTTCCTTCATTGCTTTTTAATTGCATGGGGTGTTTATTTTCAGCTATTTATTTATTTAATTTTAATTGCGTGGCTTGCGTGTTTAAATTATTAGATGAAGAATGGTTAGGACATTATTTTAGATACATATGCTTAGGACGGTAATTAGAATTAGATCACAATCGGTTCACTTTTGCATTATTAAAAGAAGCAAAAAAAATAAAATGGCAGCTCTCCCTGTGTTCGACCCGTAGCTACACTAATCCGTACGCTTGCGGCTACATTTTAAAATCTCAAACAATGGTCTTTCAACTCTCGCTCCCCGGATAG